>NW_006399872.1:9201855-9210270 GCF_000299155.1 Elephantulus edwardii
CAATCACTTGCTATGCATCAGAGAGCTGGACAATGACTAGGGAGGATAGAAGGAGAATTGATGCCTTTGAGCTGTGGTGTTGGAGAAGAGTGTTGAATATACCATGGACTGCTAAGAAAACAGGTTCATTCTAGAGAGGGTTAAACCATGCTGCTCCTTGGAGTCAAGATCTGAAGCTTTGTCTGACATACTTGGACATGTTGCAAGGAAGGATCAGTCCTTGGAGATGGACATCATGCTTGGGAGGGAAGAAGGACAGCACAGGTGAGAAAGACTCTCGATGAGGTGAATTGATTCAGTGACTGGGGTAATGGGAGTAGGTGTGTCGGAGACAGATTGGCACAGGACAGACCAGAGTTTAAGGCTTAAAGTTTGCTATGAGTTGCAGGCAACTCAACAGCATATAACAACAACAACAACCAGTACCAGAAAGATGTTTACTGTGTTTTACTGACAATGTAAAAGCATTTGACTATGTGGATCATAACAAATTATGGCTCACATTTTGGAATGGGAATCTCAGAACACTTAATTTTGCTCATAAGAAACCTACAGCTAAACCAAGAAGCAGCTATTAGGACAGAACAAGGGAATACTCCATGGTTTAAAACCAGGACAGACTGCACTGCAATCCCAGAGGAACACGGTTCAAATCCACCAGATGCTCTGCCGGAGAAGGAGGCGCAATATCCTCCTGTACCAGTCAGATCTGATTTGACGGTACACGCACAGAAAATAAAAAAAAAAAAATAAAACCAGGACAGAAGGGAGTTAAAGTTGTATCCTTTCTCCATATGTATTCAATCTGTATTTTGAGAAAAATCATTTGAGAAGCTGGACTCTGTGAGGAAGACTGTGACATCAGGATCAGAGGAGGACAACCTGCATTATGCAGATGACATAACCTTACTTGCTGAAAGTAAAGAGGATTTTTAATACCTTCTGCAGTTCATTGAGGACTACAGCTTTCTAAATGGATTACATTTCAACATGAAGAAAACAGATACCTTCACCACTAGACCAATAGGCAACATCATGATAAATGAAGATCGACATTTTCAGTCTTTCATTTTACGTGGGCCCACTATCAAAAACCCTGGTACAAGCAGTCAAGAAATAAAAATATGTGTCATCCCGGAAAAATCTGCTGTCAAGGACCTCTTCAAAGTGCTAAGGAATAATGATGTCAGCTTAAAGACTAAGGTGAGCCTGATCCAATCCATGTTCTTTTAAATTACTTCCTATGCATGTGAAAGTTCAAAATTGAACAAGGATGATGACCAAAGAAGAATCAATGCCTTTGAGTTGATCCATGTTCTTTTAAATTACTTCCTATGCATGTGAAAGTTCAAAACTGAACAAGGATGATGACCAAAGAAGAATCAATGCCTTTGAGTTGGGGTATTATAGAAGAATACTGAATATCCCATGGACTGCTAAAATAATAACGGTTTAAAAAGTGTGACCAGGGAGCTCTTTAAAGGCAAGAATGATGAAATTTCAGCTCACACATTTTGAGCATGTTGGTAGGAGTGGACAGTCCTTGGAAAAAGATAACATGATGGGAGAGGTGGAGAAGCAGAGAAAGAGAGGAAAACACCCAACAAAGTGGATTTACACAGTGGTTACACTACAGCCCTTGAGCATCTCAGAGATTATGAGGATGGCACAGGATAGGGCAGAGTCAGATATGTTCATAGGGTTTGTATGAGTTATAGTTGACCTGATGGCATCAAGTAACAACAATATTGCTCTGAGCCTCCCAAACAAACTTACAAACGACTTTCATAAGGACACAGTGAGAACATCTTCTTACTGAGACTAATTTGGGAAGCTCTTATCCCCTGTATCTTATATGGAGCATATATAAGAAAACTAAAACATGTTCTACTAGAAAACAAAAGAAAAAAGGATAAGAGTGGTTCTTTTTCACCAACATTAAAACCAATACTGCTTTTAATAACAAAGTGAAATTTACATTTATTTAGCAAACCATGTAAAACTCAAAATTGGTAGATTTTGAATCAATTCATAACTGACCCTCCAGTTAGTTTGCAAGGTTGTCAAGTTGGAAATTGCCTGCCCGTCTTTCTCCTCAGGAACCACTTGTGAATTTGAACCACTAGAAATGTGCTGCCTCTGGGTTAGAGGCAGCTCCCTATGTATGATTCCACTAGAGTTCTCTAACCATGCAAAGAAGTAAGAAAGTATTACTTATAATCAGGATCCATTGATAGGAACAAACTCAGACATTGTAGAAATGAAAGCACTAGCATACAAAGATTTTAGAAAGGCTACTATAATATGCTTTTTGTATTTAAGAAGGTAGAGAAAAATATGAGCCTAGTGTTGAAAGAAAAGGAGAATATAAAGAATACCAAACAGGATCCTAGAGATTAACAGAAATAAAGTAAAATGATATACTGAATGGTGTTCTCAGTAGCACAGAAATCATCTAAATACCTACCAGTAGCCATCAGGTTGGTTTTGACCCATGGCAACCCCACATGTAGAACAGAACGTTTCTCTATGAGAAAAAAACCTAGTGATCTGTTCCTTCTATAAAGATTATAGCTTAAGAAACTGTGGGCCAGTTTCACTCAGTCCTACAGTGTCCCTATGAGTCAGAATCAATTCCACAGCACTCAGTAGCAGCAAAATCAGCTTTCAGTAGCAAACTCATTTTAAAAAAAAATTAAAGTACCTTAAATATTTGTAATATTTTACTTGACAAAATAAAAAGTCAACAAACCTATGGCATATAAAATTCTCATGAATAAAAAAAAAAATTTACCAGTTAGTGAAATCTAGAAACCAGGAAATGACCAGTTTATAGGGTCAGTAGACATATACAAAAGATGAAAAATTCTAGAGAAGGTAATGGATGGACGAAGGTCTTGAAGTATCTGATTTCTGTTAACACAGAAAGTAATTAAACTTGATCAACAGGGATAAACTAAGTACAGAAGAAAGTACAGACAAGCTTAGAGACACTGCTGAGGAAATCTTATCTGGTAACTAAAAATCAATATTATAACAACTAGAAATATATTTGATACAGTTACACAGGAGCCATGTGTAGAATAATGAAGAGTAACTTTTGTAGAATGAGGAGAAAAATAATTAAGTTCAGAACAGAATGGAAAAATAATGATCATTTCAACCCAAAGTATCTTGATGAAATGAAAGAATGAGTCTAGTGGGAGAAAGGAAATGGGAGATGATAAAAGGATGTGTGGTTGTGGTCAGAAGGTAAGATTTCTAAATTTAACTTTTTCAAGGCACAGTAAAGGCTTATTCATTCATGATGATAATGATGATAAAAATATTTCACACACTAAATAATTAATTATATAGAATCTTAACAATGATTCAAACTTGGGGGAAAAAAAATCATGGCCACTGAGTCAGTGCTAACGCATAGTGACTTTCCAAGCTGTTAATCACAACGGGGAATCTCCCTTTAGTTTACCTAAACTACCAGAAACACCTCACCTTTGGCTTAGCAGCACAATTTGCTGTGGACCATGCCACCAGAGCTCCCTTAACCATTACTACAAAGGAAAAAAAAAAACCACCCACAACTGGTCCTAATATATTTTCAAGGACAATCTTTGCTTTTTTTTTTTTAATCTTTGCTTTTTTAAAACAGGATTTGATAAGATGAAATTCACTTGTTGTTATGTGCTATTGCATTGACTGCAACTCACAGGAGCCCTATGAACAACAAATCTGAATCTGAGTGCCATCCTCACCATTTCCGACACACTTGAGTTCATTGTTACAGTCATTTTATCAATTTCTTTTGTTGTGGGACTTCCTTTCTTTCAATGACCCTCTACCTTTCCAAGCAATATCCTTTTCTAAGGCCTGGCCCCTCTTAACAACATGCCCAAAATATGTGAGACAGTCTTTCACTAAGCTTCCTCTAAAAAGGACCTTGGTTTTACTTTTTCTAAGACAGGTTTGTTTGTTTTCTTAGCAGTTCATGGGATATTCAGTACTCTTCTCCAACACCACAACTCAAAGGCATTAATTCTTCTTCAGCCATTCTTAGCTACTGTCCAACTTTCAGATGCATAGCAAGCAATTGAGAAGCCCATGGCTTGGATCAGGTACATCTGAATCTTAAAACAGACATCATTATTCTTCCATAATCTGGAGAGGTCCCTAACAGCAACTCTTGATTTCTTAACTGCTGGTACCCAAGGTGTTAATTGTGGGTTCAAGTAAGATGAAATCACTGACAGCTTCAGTCTTTTCTCTACCATGATGTTGCCTATTGGCCGAGTGGTAAGGATTTTTGTTTTCTTGATATTGAAATGTTATCCATGTTCTTCTGCAGCAAGATCTTCAAGGCCTCCTCACTTTCAGCAAACAAAGCTGTTTTATCTTTACAACATAGGTTGATAATGAGTCTTCCTCTAATCTTGAGGTCATATTTTTCTTCATATAAAGGTAGGCATTTCTTGGAAAATTTTGAAAGAAACAGATTAGGGGGCTTGTCTTGCTGGATACTGAAACATTATAAAGTTATAGTAATAATTAATATGGTATTGTCTTAGAGAGTTTTAGAGTTTTCATAAACCTGTTATTTCAGAAGTGGATTGCAAATCCTTCTCTCTAGTTTGTCTTAATCTGGGAGTTCAGTTTTAGAGCAATATTTGGCAGACAAGCATTTTACCCAAAAGAGTTGATGAGAGTATGCAGGTGACAGATCAGGTGTTGATCCAGAGAACCTACCCCTTTAGCTCATGCGTTGTGTTCCAACCCTCAACCCTAAGTACCTCTCTAAGTACTGAAGAGCAATGATGTCAGTCTAGAAACTAAAGTGTGCCTGATCCAGGCCATGCTCTTCACAACCGCTTGCAATGGATCAGAGAGCTGGACAATGACTAAGAATAATAGAAGAAGAATTGATGCCTTTGAGTTGTGGTGCTAGATAAGAGTACTGTACATACCATGGACTGCTAAGAGAACAAACAGGTTCATTCTGGATAGGGTGAAACCAGACTGCTCCTTGGAAATCAGGATTTTGAAGTTCTGTCTGACATACTTTTGGCATGTTGCAAGGAGGGACCAGTCCTTAGAGAGGGACATCAAGCTTGGAAGGGTGGAGGGACAGTGCAAGAGAGGAAGACCTTGGATGAGATGGGTTGACACAATGACTGGGGTTATGGGGGTAGGTGTGTCAGAGACAATGAAATTGGCTCAAGATAGAGCAGGGTTCAGAGCTATTGTACATAGGATCACTATGAATCACAGATAATTCAATGGCACATAACAACAACAACATTGTCATAGAGGCCATACAAGTTGACAAATAGAAGAGAGTAAAGCATCTATGGAGATACTGAAACCTGATGTGAGAGAAAGGACAATAAAAATCATAGGCTTCAAGTTCAAGTACTGAATAAATTATTCTAGAACAATTAGGCATCAATTAAAAAAAAAAGAAGAAACAATATTAACTCCCTATTTCAAGCACAAAAAATAAACAGCAATTTGAAAACAGAGTAAAAATTGTAACAAATAAAGTTAGATGGAATATTTTTATGATAGTGGAGTAGAGAAGAATTTCTTAAACAACTCCTAAAGCACAAATTGTATTGTTGTTGTTAAGTGCCATCGAGTTGTAGGCGACTCAACTCGTAGCTACCCTATGAACAAAAGTCCTGGACACCTGTATAACTTTCATCCTTTCTCCAGGTTCATAGGGGTTCCAGAGGCAAGCTATTATGGAAGTGGATGCCACTCCTGCTTCTAAGCTTGTTTCAAAAGAAAAAGAAAATTGAGTATGTTAAAACTAAATTTCAGCATAAGAAACTGTCAACAAATTTGGAAAGCAGCTACCTGACCAAAACAACTAACCACAATCCCTATTGGTGCCTTTTCCAAAGAAAAATTATCAAGTGGAATGGAAATATTAACCAACAGTAGCTTTAATATCACAAACTAAGGCAGTGTAAAAATTACTGTAGCTATACATTGAATCGACTGGAAACTGTTAGAAATTCAAGTTGGATTTAGAAGGAGGTATTATAACTTTGGTTATCATTGCTACTGCCAGATATATTTGGGCAGGAGAAAAAGAATATCTGGAAAATATTTACCTGTGTTTTATCAACTAAACAAAGGCTTTAGGCTAACAATGGGTAACAATGGACGATAACATGAAAAAATTGGAATTCTAGAATACTTGTGGTCATGTGGAATTTGTACCTGGATTTAGAGGCAGTCATTCAAACAGAAGGGGATGTTGCATGGTTCAAAATGGGAAGAGTTATGTTTTGGCCTTTAAGGCAGAGTTGTTATCCTTTTTCTTTACTTATTCAAACTCCAACTTGTTGTTGTTGTTAAGTGCTGTCGACTTCTAGTCACAGTGACCCTAAGATCAAAATCTAGCTCTATTCTGTGCCATCTTCACAGCCACGCTCAAGCCAATTGTGGTAGTCAACTGTGTCACTCCATCTTGGGAAAGATCTCCCTCTCTTTCTCTGGCCCTCTGCATATCTCAACATAATGTCTTTTTCTAAAAACTGGTCTCTCCTGCCAAAATAAAGTATATGATACAAAGTTTCACCATCCATGCCTCTAAGGAGTTGCACTTTCTCCAAGGCAGATTTGTTCTTTTGGTAGTTCATGAGACATTCACCAACAACTGAGGGGCTTTATGTTTAATAGAACCCTGATGTCATAACAGCTTTTACTTGCTTCATAGATCATACCTTTGGCATCATTTTACAACTCATCTGTTCTTTCATCTTTAGTGTTCCATGTATCAAATCTATGCTTGAGATGGTTTTAAAATTCAGGGGGCAGGGGTAAATAATATCTTATTTTGGTTTTTGTGGACTTATTTTCATTTTCTTTAGCTTTAACCCGAATTTAGATAGGAGTAATTGATGGCCTGTACCAAAGTTATCCCCTAGCCTTGTTTTCACTGGTGATATCAAGGTTCTCAAAAGACTCTTTCCATAGATGCAGTCAATCTGATTCCTATTCATTCTATAAAGTGAAGTCTATATAATTGCAATGAAGAAATCATTGTACAAAATTCTGTCATGTAATCTCTGACCTCATATTCATCTCTCACACCATACTTTCCAACTAACAGTCTCTCCTTTTTTTCCCAACTTTTGCTTTTCAGTTGTTGTTAGGTGCTGTTATGTTGACTGCAACTCATAATGATCTTACATGCAATAGCTTTGAACCCTGCCCTATTCTGACCAGTCTCATTGTCTCCGCAGCATCTACCCCCATTATCTCAGTTACTGTGTCAATCCTTCTTATCCTGGGTCATCCTCTCCTGTGGTGCCCTTCTCCAAGGACTCGTCCCCTCCTGGCAACATGCCCAAAGTATATTTGCCAGAGCTTCAAAATCCTTGTCTCCACGGAGCAAATTGATTCCCTTTTCTCCAGGACAGACTTATTTGTTCTTTTGTTAGTCCATGGTATGCTCAATAATCTTCTCCATCACCACAACGCAAAGGCATCAATTCTTCTTCTGTCATCCTTATTCACTGTCCTGCTCTCTGATGTATAGCAAATAATTGTGAAGACCATGGCCTGGAGCAGGAACACCTTATTCTCAGTACAAAATTATTATGAATTCATCCTGAGTGCTCAGTCAACTTCAGGTTGCAAATGTTGGTTGTTTTTGTTGTCGTTAGGTGCCATTGATTGGAGTACAACTCATAGTGACCCTGTGAACAGCGGATTTGAACTTTGTCCTATCCTGCGGCACCTTCACACTTTCTGATACACTAGAGCCTGTTGTGGCAGTTACCTTGCCAATCCACATGGTAGAGAGACTTCCTCCACCCTTCCAAGCATCATGTTCCTCTCCAAAGAATAGTGCATCCTAGCAATACGCCTGAAAGGTGTGAGGCGAAGCCTCAACATCCCTGCCTCCAAAGAGCACTTCAGCTGCACCCTCTCCAAGATACTTGTTATTCTGATAGTCCATGGAATGTTCAGTGCTCTTTTCCAACACCACAATTTTTTTAATTGGGAAAAACATATTGGGGGTACGAGGAGGTGAGGGTTGAGGGCAGAAGGGTGAGAACGGGCCAGGATGCAGCTGCAGAGCTGCAAAGTTTGATCGGTGGGGGGAGCAGGTGAAGGAAATGATGAGGGTCTGGTGGGAACCAGATGCTACAGAGGAATGACAAGCATTTTCCAATGGCAACTACACCAACTGTCTTATTGATTTGGGAATTGATTGCCGACTCTCTGGCTTCTTCATGTTGAACAGGGGCGTAGATGTAAAGGGGGGAAGGGAGGACGCTTTATCACCTTACTGGTGGTCTTGGGTAAAAGCTGCTTGCCTTCTTGCTCTGTTAGAAGATATTTTCCTGTCATTTGTGCCCCTCTGGACTGCAAAGTGTTTTCCCAGGTGGGTCCAGTGGGGAT
>NW_006399872.1:9210370-9212590 GCF_000299155.1 Elephantulus edwardii
AGGGAGTGAGATACCTCCTACCGTTCTTCTATTCTTAAGGAGTGCTTTGCTTATTCGGGGCTTTTTCCCATTCCATACGAAATTGGAGATTGCCTGGAAAATAAGAATTTGATGACAGGAATGAAGCTGGAGTGAATGACTGACCTTTTTTTTTACAATCAATGATTTATTCATTGCAAATACCTTTTAAAATATTTTAAAATAACATAAACTGTGATTATAAATATGGACCTTACCTCATAGATTACACAGAAATCAGAGTGACTATGTCTGTAGAGTCAAAGGAGAAGCTCAGTATCAGCAGTCAAAACAAGGCCAGTAACAGACAATGAAACAGATCGTCAACTAGTCATGTGCAAGTTCTAGATGAAGTTTAAGAAAATAAAACCAAGCCCAAAAGAAAGAAAATATGACCTTGAGTCTATCCATGTTGAATTTTAAAACTATATAGAAAATAGATTCGATGCTCTGAATTCTAGTTGTGAGATGACATAAAGGATAGAATCCATGAAGAAAGCAAAGATTACAAAGACAGACGAGAAAGAAAAGACCAAAATGAATGTCAGAAGAGACTGTGCAGAATCTAGAGAGACCAAAACAAAGGGAAGAAATATTAAGGTAAAGAGATTAACAGATTTTAAAGGGCAGCTCAAGAAGAGAGAATAAAATATTATAATGAAATATATAAAGAGCTGGAGTTAGAAAATTAAAGAGGAAAGGCACCCTCAGCATTTCTCAACTGACAAACAAACATAAGGTTTGAGTTACAATACTGAATGGTTCTCTGAACAGAATCTTGAATGATGCCAAAAGCATCAAAAGAAGACAGAAAGAATGCATGGAGTCACTGTGCCAAAAAGAATTAGTTGATAAGGAACAACTTCAGAATTAGCATATTATCAAGAACCAATAGTGCTGATGAAAGATGTTTAAGGTCCACTGAAGGCATTGGCAAAAAAAATAAATGCAAGGAATTGATGAGATACCAATTGACAAGTTTCAACAAACAGCTGCATCCTTGGATGTGCTCCCTAGTTAAGTATTTTGGAAGACTACTACTTGGCCAATTAAGTGGAAGAGATTCATATTTGTTCCTATTTTCAAAAATGTGATCCAACAGTGCAATTGGAGCAAGGGATGTAGCCTGAAATCTGCTAACATTATTAAGGAGTCCCATCAACAACATTCACAGAAGTAAACTAATACTTGCAAGGCCAGACATGGTCTCCCACACTTCTGTACCTACCTTCACCAATTCTAACAGCAATCTTTCTAGTAACTGGGTCTGAAATTCATTGCAGTGGACACAGAGACTCCACAGAACCATGCTCATGTTTGTGGGATTTATTAGGGAAACTAATAGGCTATAATACAAAATAACAACAAGCAGAAATCAACAATCAATAATTAGCAATCCCTCAGTGCAGGTAATGTTAATAGACTATACAGGTTGACATCGGTATACAATAAGCATGCAATTCCTTGGTCCTCCAGCAAACTTGGATGAATGTTTCTGGCTCTGGTTCTGGGAAGAAGCAGTCTCAAGTCAGGTACAATCAGCAACAGTAAATCAGCAACAGTTCAAAATCAGAGCAATATCACTGTGCTTCTCAGTGCAGACAACTACTTCTCAGACTCAGTAAATACCTTCATCCACAGTTTATTACATCTGTTCCTACCTCAAATTTTGATACACAATCCCTCAGTTCACAGTATACAACCTTTCAATACAGACTACTTCTCATCCTTCAGCAACCTTGGACTAAGTCAGCAATTCACACTACCACTCCCACGTTGGTCTTTTCTTCCCTCTGCTAGGTGCCATTGCTCTTATGGAGATCACGGTCTAGGGCTCATGCAGATATTGATAATGTATGTGGGCCAGGTCCTTGCAGTGCAGACAGAGTTAAAATAGCTGAATCTGACGAACATCTTGCAAGATAAGCAGAGTTGATGCAGCTTGATAAACAATGATATGTTGTTGTGTGCCGTCAAGTCAGAACCAACCCATAACTGAACTTCCAGCAGGAGGAGAGTGCCCATGTTTTTCCTATGGAGCAATTGGCAGATTAAAATTTTTTACCTTTGGTTGTTCCACAGCTTCTCTAGCCATTCGTTTTTTGATGGGCACTTAGGTTGTTTCCAACTCCTTGCTATTGTGAACAAAGCTGCAATAAACATGGGTGTGCATATATCTGCTTGGGTGTCAGTTATGGTCTC
>NW_006399872.1:9225750-9232900 GCF_000299155.1 Elephantulus edwardii
CTATTAGAAGATATTTTCCTGTCATTTGCTCCCCTCTGGACTGCAAAGTGTTTTCCCAGGTGGGTGCAGTGGGGATGGCTGGTTGAACCCAGAGGTTCCATCCTCCTTTGCTTCCTTAGCTGTCAGTTGTATTTCCTTTTTGTCACTGGCACTGGGTTCAGGGTCAATTCTGGAGTAAAACTCAGTGTTAAGGTTACCTATAGGAAAGGGAGCAAACCTAGAGAGAACAAATTTGTGAGTTACAAATAGAAGGGCTTTGAGGGTGTTGCTTTCAGGTTTACTGGGGGGGTGGGGAGAGTGGCAGAAGGTGGCCTAGGTAACATTCTCTGGATACTCTTTTTTTTTTCCCCTTCCCCACCCAGGGGTCAGATGGCACAATCTGGGGACTGAGGAGCTCACCCTGAGGGCTGCGACGGCTTGCCCCGAGCTGGGGGCCGAGGGCAGCCCTGGGCAGAGGGCCGAGATGGCTCGCCCCGAGCCCGGGGCCCAACACCACAATTTAAAGGCATCAATTCTTTTTCTGTTATTTCTATTTATTGTCCCGCTCTCAGATCATTATCAAATGATCAGAAAAACCATAGCCCGATTCAGAAGCACCATAGTCCTCAGTGACATCATTACTCCTCAATAACTTGGAGAGGTTCCTAACTGCTGACTTTCCCAATGCTGCACCCTCCTGATTTCCTGACTGGTGGCACCAAGAGTGTTAATTGTGGACCCAAGTAAGATGCAGTTGTTAACAGTTTCAATCTCCTCTACAACCACCATGATGTTGCCTGTCAGTCCAGTGGTAAGAGTTTTTTCTTTGCAAACTTTGATAGAAATTCTTAATTTATTTTTGGCTCTAGTCATTGGGACATATATTTGAATACTAGCTATATTAACAGGTTTTCCTTGTATATGTATATTATCCTATCACTGACAGTGATAATACTCAATCTGTATACTGAAAAAAATTAATCTGTTGTTGTTACGTGCTGTCACGTCAACCACAACTCATAGCAACCCTATCAACCGTAGGCCTGAATGTTGTCAATCCGTCTCTGACACATCTGACCTCACTGTTCCAGTCACTGTGTCAATTCATCTTATCTGGGGTCCCTCTCCTGCACTGACCCTCCATCCTTTCAAGCATGATGTCCTTCTCTACGAAGCCAAATTATAGGATGAATGAGGCATCAGGATTAGAAGGGTCAATAATAATGTTTCAGCATTTGGTTTTATGTGATGATGACACAAATTTCTTGCATCGTCTTTTGAAGATGACTTGAAGCACTTAAGAGATAAAAGTCAAAGACTACAAAACAAAAAAAGAATCAAAGACTACAATTGTCAGTATACATTGCACTTTTATGTGAAAATGAAAAATTTCAAAGCTGCACAAATACAAAAATTATGGTAAGTGGAAAAAAATTGACGTTTTCAAGCTTTAATTTGATCTACAATCAATGTTTGTGGAAGTTGTTATGCACCATAGAGTCGGAACTCGCCCATAGCTAATCACATGGAAAGAGATCACCCATCTTTCTATCACTAAGCAGCTGGGGAATTCTAACCTCACGCCTTCAGGTTGGCATTTCAGTTGATCTTTGGTGTCAAGGGTTTATTGTTTAAAATGCCTTTTGGGTCCATTGAGTGACTTTGACACATGGATGGACAGGGACATGTGAATAGGATGTGTTAGTCTAGCCACAAGATTGGCTAGTCTCACCATTAAGTTGAGCAGAATCAGCAGCAGAAGTTGGGAATCTCAACAGCATCAAGGAAGAGGAAGCAGTGAGTGTCCTTCAGGGGTGGAGGTTTCAGATTGGGATCTGCACAAAAGCAACAGCGGCCTCGGCAGAGAACCTGAGAATAAGCTGATATGAGACTCAATCTTGCTGGACGGCTAAAGGAAGAGGCCATGACTGGTAGGACTAAGAGAACTTCATTAACACTGACTTAAGCCATAAGACTGAAGGTCAAAGGGCCTGCATCCACTGGTGAGAAGCTGTCTGGGCTGAGGGATTATGAGGGTTGGATTGTTGGCAGGCCAGTCTGCTGTCACAGTGAGGCATGGCTTTGTCATACCTACAGAAATGAAGACAAATAGTCTCTCTCAGGTAAAGAGGTATGTGTGGGATCCATATTCAGTGTTGGAGAAAGTTGGCTTAATATTTCCTTGGTATGTTTTAATCTATGGACAAAATAAGTTGTAACTTTCATTTGTTTCCTGAGTTTTGATTCTAGTATTTTTAAAGAGCATCAAGTATCAAAGTAATTTATTAATTAGAGCACTGGACTGCAGAAAACCACACCAAAAAACCAAACAGATAGGTCTTGGAAAAAGTTTAACCTCCTTAGAGGCAAGAAAAGCGAGGCTTCACCTCACATATTTTGTATGTTGCTAGGAGAGGCCGTTTTTTCGAAAGGGATTTCATGTTTCGAGAGGTGAAGGGTCAGTAGAAAAGAGGAAGATCTCCCAGCAAGATGGATTGACACAGTGACTACAAAATAGATTAGTGTATCAGATGATGAGGGCACAGGACAGGATTCAGTCAGTTGTTCATAGGGTGGCTAAAAGTTGAACTTGGCTCAGTGGCACCTAATAATAATTTAGAACATGTTCAGAAGTGCATTTCTGTTACTCAAGAACTGTGACTTAAAAATTTATTCTGAGGCATTTGTTCTTAAGGGAAATAATTTTTATAATTGATGAAAAAGTGTTCAATTTTTATCTTGTTAGAAGATTCTCATTAAGAAGTCAATCATCATTTAATTAATGTCATTGATGTGTAAAGTTTGCATTGTTTCTTCTTGTGTAACTCCTACAAGTGTTATAATTAAAAATTTGGCTCTAATCCGTAGCCCTAAGGCCTGTCTTTAATTGTTTTTGGTGAAACATTTTTCTATGTCGTATAGCCCTGGTGTGTCCACTTGCCATACATAGGTAACCTGTGGCCGCTGTGAAGCTGAACACTGTGACACTGACGTGTCAAATGCGATAATGGTTACCCCTGGTGGACAGTGTTTGGTGGCGCTCCCTGATTGAAACAAGCTTGGAAGCAGGAGCAGCATCCACTTCTGTAAATAGCTTGCCTCCAGAAACCCTGTGAACCTGGAGCAAGGATGAAAGTCATGCAAGTGTTGAGGACTTTCATTCATAGGGCTGCTATGAGTTGCCTATGACTCGACGGCACCTAACAACAACAACCAACCTGAATTAACAGATACGTCTTGGAAAAAGTGTAGCCTCCATGCTCCTTGGAGGCCAAGGTGGAGAAACTTCATCTTTCATACTTTGGACTGTTGTTGTTGTTAGGTACTGTCTAGTCATTTGCGACTCATAGCAACCCTATGTACAACATCCCTAAACTCTGCTCTGTCCTATGCCAATCGCACTGTCTCTGACACACCCATCCCGACTACTGCAGTCACTGACTCAATCCACCTCATAGAGGGCCTTCCCCTCCTGCGCTGTCCCTCCACCCTCCCAAGCATGATGGGATATTCCTTGCAAAAGGACATCCTGTTATGGAAAGATGGAGGGTTGGTGAAGGAGAGGAAGACCTTCAATGAGAAGTGTTGGCATGGTGACTTAAAAAATGGCCTCTAGTATGTCAGAGATGATGAGAATGACACAGGATAGGGCAGAGTTCAGGTCAGCTGTTCATAGAGTCGCTATCAGTAACACCACCACCAATCTGAAATATAAGCTGTTAACTTCCTAATAAATCCTGTAACTGTATGCTTCTGCGAAGTCTTTGTAGCTATTGCAATGGATTTCAGACCCCGTAGGGCAGTAGGATTGGTGCTAGAATTAGTAGAAGTAGGTGCATGAATGTGGGGATCATGTCTGACCTTTTGGCATTAGATTTACACTGTGGATGCTGTTGACGGGGTCACTTTTCTTTTGTGGGAAATCAGCCTTGACCATTCCGTGCTGCCTACATTCTTACTACAGTTGGTGTTAGAAGGAGCAGACATCAACTGATGTACTGGGAATATTTGTTGTAAAAGACCTCTGTAATGATTTTGTTTAAAAAAATATATATTGTATTTTAGGGTAAAGTCTACACAATAAATTAGGTTTCAATTGAACAAATATTTTTTACAAACTGTTTCATGTTATTGGTTAGAATTTTCACAATATGTCAGCATTCTCATTATTTCCATTCTGTTTGTTACAGCTTCCCTTCTCTTTTCCTTCTAAACTTTACTTATGGGTGAATATGGACCATTCGATCTCACACACAGTCATTCCAGTCTTCAGTTTACCAATATCCAACTTGAACCAATTCCTATATACAACAGTTGCTTAATGACAATTACCTTTACTTGTTGCCTTTAAATAATTGAAAAGGTTTTTCTTATATTAATTGCTAAGTAGGGAGCAATGGTGGCTTAGCGGTGAGAAGCTGTGCTGTGATCCAGAAAGCACATGTGGTTCGAAGCCACCAGCTGCTCTGCGGGAGAAAGATGGGCAGGCCCCTCCCAGGTGATTAACTATCTCTGAAAACCCGCCGGAAGGTCAGCTATGAGTCGGTTTCTACTGACGGTACACAGCCAAAACAATAACTGCTAAATAGGGAGCTCTGGTGACCTAATGGTATGAAGCAACACTGCAAAACCGAAGGCGCACATTCAAATACACCAGCTGCTTCGCAGGAGAAAGATGGACAATCTCCTCCTTTGCAGTGAATTCTCCGAAAACCCACTGGAGGGTCAGCTATGGGTTAGTCCCTACTCAATGGTACGGAACAACAATAATTACCAAATACATGCCACAGAGTAGAAAATGACTCATATCTGACCTTCAGGTTTTCAGAAGCTATAAATCACACAGAAGATTATTTCTCTACTGTGGAGCAACTGGTGGATTCAAACCCTGGTCCTTTGGGTTGGCAGCACAACTCCTTACCCACTAAGCCACCATAGCTCCCTGGTTGATCCATTAATTAGCTAAAATGGCATGTTGAAATCTGGTCGTTCTGAACTAGAAATAATGAGGCACAGTATTCTGTCTACTTACTGGCTCAGGACAGGCAAACTTCAGAGTTGCTGTACATAGAGTCGCTCAATGGCTCATAACACCAACCTACCTACTAGAAATAAGGAGGCACAGAATTCTGTCTACCTACCAAGAACACCCCACATCCTATACAATCAGTACACAACACCTCCCCCCGCCCCATGTAATCAGCATGTAACCCTGCTTCAGCTATTGTGACTTGAACGAAAACGTGAAGCTAAGTCATGTTAAGAACGATATTTGGGAGGGCTGATGCGATCTTTACTCACTCTTCAAACAATTTTTTTGTTAGTAGTAAAAATAATCAAGTATCAAGGGCATTCCTGAATATCTCATCTCTCTAAGGAGAATTATGGTGTTGGGTGGGTGAACTCATTTTAGCATTAAGTTTGGGAAAAGGAATGTTGCATAGGATGCAAACATGTAAGTGGCTTCAAGGAATTCCTCCAATGTGCTTTTTTTTCCATGAAAGATCTTTAAAAGGCTAAATTCATGCCTTGTGAAATCTTCAGTTGGGAGGCTTTGCTGATTTGGAGAGAAATGATAATTTACAATAAAAGTGTATTAGGTAACAATTGTCCTTATTAATTAAGGATTGAGGGAGTGGAAAGTAAAATTTTCTAATTTTGGAGTTGGAACGGCTGTTAATGAGTTTGAATTTGGACATTTAAAACCAGAAACATGAAACACTGAGTTACTTTCCAGCTACTGTGCAAAGTATTTTATCACCTTATTTTGTCCTCAGAATCCTAAAGGTATGTTAGTGCTTAAATTCTAAAGCACTTGGTTTGTGGAACTTCATTTTGATTCTTGACCAAAGTTCCGTTTTCTTTCTGACCCTAAATCTGCCACGTGGCTATGTAGAATTAAGCCTAAGGCATGAGGGAATTCCTGGGTGTGTCCTTAATGATTTATTTTTTATTTTTTTGTCCTTAATGATTTAAGGTAACTACCCTTAGTAAGAGAGAGAGATCAGCTAGCCCAGTGAAGAGAAAACGTTGTGACCAAGACAAAGGTGGGTGACTTTTAGTTCCCGGCCCTCAGGCCAGTCTTTCATTGTTTTTGTTCAGACATTCCTCTAGGTCTTATAGCCCTGGTGTACAAGTTGCCGTCCCATGGTCACTTGTGGTTGCTGTGAGGCTGAACACTGTGACACTGATGTGTCAAATGCATTAATGGTTGGCTACCCAATGCCAGCTGAGAGCGGTGTGGAGCTCCCCAATTAAACAAGTGTGGAAGGAGGAGTGGCATCCACTTCCATAATAGCTTGCCTCCGGAAACCCTATGAACTTGGAGAGAGGATGAAAGGCACCCAAGCGCCAAGGACTCTCCTTCATAGGGTCGCTATGAGTCGCCTGTGACTCGAAGGCACTTAACAACAACAGTAAAAATAAGTAATATTTAAAGGTCTTCAAGCCTTGCAACAAAAAAAAAACCTAGCACTTTAAGTTTTTGTAGCGTTTTAAGAAAAATACCTAAAAAGAATTGCACAAAAAGCTTCTAGACCAAGCAGCAGAAATTTCCGAGAAGCAAAGCTTTAAGTAGGTTTCAATTTAGGCATTTTATTTTGTTCTTTTTAAACAGCGTATGCAGTTAGAGGGAAGAATTATGCATCGCACGGGGGGAGGGGGGGGTTGCCCCGGCCCGCGGGGACATTCAACGGTGACCCTAGGAGAGGAAGAAAGAGAATGGGGGGTGCAGGAGACAAAGAGACATTGAGACAAGATGAAATTTCCGATCAAGTCTCGACTTTATTGAAATCATACAGAGATATATATAGGAGAACGAATGAGGGGAGTGGAAAGGAGGAGTAGGATTACTTAGCAGGGCATTCCCAGTAAGCCAAAACCTGTCTTCCCAGGGTGGGGTAAACTGAAACACAATGGGGGGAGTGGAAAGGACAAGTAAGGTTGGGTGTTCCCAGTAGACCGAAACCTGTCCTCCCAGGGTGAGGCAACATGTCCAGGCATGTCCTTAGAGAATCAGAAAATGGCTTCAGCTATGTAGAACAAAACAGCTCCCAGCAGATCCTCCTTTCTTTCAATAATTATTTGAAGACTTCAAAAGCACAACAGGATTACCTTTGGTGCTCTCCTGTTTGACCAGGTATGAAACCAGCGCCTGTCTTAGGTTGGACAC
>NW_006399872.1:9257791-9279106 GCF_000299155.1 Elephantulus edwardii
ACTGCCCTGCCCCCCTCCCCCAGCCCCTCTTAGAGAAAAGAGTGCAGCCTGGACAGCCAGTTTAGTGGTGGATAGATTTAGATGGGTAAACTAGCTAACGCGAAAGTCTCCAGTTCTTTAGAGACAATTACTTTGTTAATGAAAGAGTTGTAGAGATGCTGTAGGTTGAGCATTCAGCTGCTAATTGAAAGGTTAACATTTTAAACTGAACCAGCCATTTCTCTGGCGAAAGATGAGGCAGTCTTCTATAAAGATACCCTCAAAGCCCTAAAAGTCAGTTCTACTCTGTCCTGTAAGGTTGCTGTGGGTCTGAATCCACTCTGTGGCAGTTGGTTATTTAGTAGCTTTGTTAACAAGTAAATATGAAATACACACTTATTTTTACATAAAGATATTTTATTTATTTCTTTTCTTTCTTTTTTTATTTATTTATTATTTTTTTGTGTGTGTACCGTCAAATCAGATCTGACTGGTACAGGAGGAGATTGTCCCTCCTTCCCCGGCAGAGCATCTGGTGGATTCGAACCGTTCGCCTATGGGATTGTAGTTGCAGCTCCTTGCCACTAGGCCACCAGAGCTCCCCTTATTTATTTATTTATTTATTTATTTTAATAGCCAGTAATTGCCTGGAGATTGTTTGGTGCCCTCCAGTTAATTCCAACTCATAGCAACCTCTTGTAACAGAAGTGCCTCACAGAATTTAATGGTTGTAGTCTTTGTGGAAGTAGATGGACAGGTCTTTCTCCTAAGGAGGCTCTAAGTAGATTTGAGCTGCCCACCTTTTGTAGTGTTGGGGTTTTTTTCCTTTTTTTTTTTTTTTTAAATTAATTTTAAGGAACATTTACAGAGATTTTGGATTTCCATTCATTCATTGTTGCACTTTTTTTCTCTACAGCCAGTCCCCCACTTCACTCCTCTCTTTGGAAAGCAAAAGATAAACTCCTTCATTGCTATACAACCCCCCCCCCCCCCCCGCCCCACGCTTGTGTTTTATATTCAAACACTTAACACCACTGGGACTCTTAACAGAATGATTAATGTTAAAAGAAACATCTCAACATCGGAAACAATATAAAATTTAAAACTTTCAAACCTACAAAGCGCTAAAGAACAAGGAGACCAGTTTAAAGACTAAGATGTACCTGATCCAAGCCATAATATTTTCAGGTGCTTCCTTTGTATCTAGAATTTGAACAAGGAATAAGGATAGCAGGAGAAGAATTTTGAATTGCCTTTGAATTGTGGCATTGGAGACAAGTTCTGAATGTCCTATAGACTTCCAAAATAATAAGACATGTTTGTCTTGGCAGAAGTGCAGCCAAGGTGCTTCTTAGGGGCAAGGACTTCTCACATCATTTGAGCTTATTGTCAGGAGGGGCCAGTCCTTGGAAAAAGACAAGTGAAAGGTAGGAATGCTGGGAAAGGTAGAGGTCCAGAGAAGGAGAGAGGATACCCTCAACAAAATGGATTGATGCAGTGACTCCTACAGTGGGCTGAGTATGGAGGTGATCTTTAGGATAGTGTAAGATAGCGCAGAGTTTAGATCTTTCATTCGTAGGGTTGCAGTAAGTTGTAGTCAACAGCAACTAACAAAAACAGCAGGTGCTTGAAAACATCTAAATGTTCTCTTGATAGTGTTAATTTATTTTAATGGTTATGTGCTCAGTTCCTTATTGAAATATGGGTGACTGGAACCCACCAGCTAGCTGCTCTGGATGAAAAAAACCTCAACTCTCTGATCATGTGAAAAATGCTGCCTAGGAAATGTTGTGGAGTAATTCAACTATGTTGTCTATGGTGTCTGAGCTGGAGTTGACTTGAAGGCACACAGTTGTTTATTATGATAGAATTTTAGCAATTATTTAAACATTTTGCTTACTACTTATAAAAGAAAATACATTATTTTTATATGCCCCTCATCTTGTATATTAATATACACAGTTCTCTTTTGTTCATAACATAAATAGTTTAGTGACTTGGAGCCCTGAACCAATTAATTTTTTAAACCTTCCCCCCCCCTTTTGACAGTTACATTTGTATCTTGTTAATAAACTTTCTTGATGATTAATAAAAGTTAACTGATGAATTTTTAACATTCAAGAAAGGAAAAAGTCCTGTTATCCCCACCCCAATCCAGTGTACTTGAATTGCATGTATTGATTCTGAGGGTGACTAAATTGCTATAATTTTCAGTTTCCTTTTGAGTGCCACTGAAACAGATTTGGAAGTATATGATTTAGGACTAGAAGATTTGAGAAGCATTTTTCTCTTCTTGTATATTCCTCCTTTCAACAATTACTTGATGTCTATGAAAGCCATTTAGGGAGCTTTAAAGTTTCTCACTGCTGAGCCGATGGGCAGCATCATGATAGATGGTGAAGAGATTGAGATTATTAACAGCTTTAGTTTGCTTGACTCCACAATCAATATTCTTGCTACCAGCAGACAGCAAATTAAAAGACGAATTGCATTGGGAAAGTCTGCTGTCAGAGACCTCTCCAAAATACTGAAGAGCAATTATGCCAGTCTGGAGAATAAGGTGCACCTGATTCAGGCCATGGTCTTTGCTATGCATCAGAAAGCTGGATAATGATTAGGGATGATAGAAGGAGAATTGATGCCTTTGAACTGTGGTGCTGGAGAGGAGTGTTGAGTGTACCATGAACTGCTAGGAGAACAAACAAGTTCATCCTAGAGAGTGTGAGACCAGGCTGCTCGTTGGAGGTAAGGATTCTGAAACTTTATCTGACATACTTTGTCGCAAGGTGGAACCAGTCCTTGGAGCAGAATGTCATGCTTGGGAGGGTGGAGGCACAGTGCAAGAAAGGAGGACCCTAGATGAGATGGATTGATTCAGTGACTGCGGTAGTGGGGTTAGGTATGTCAGAGATAATAAGATTGGCACAGGATAGAACAGGGTTTAGGGCTGTTGTGCCATGAGTCGCAGGCAACTCGACGGCACATAATCACAAACAATAACTGTGGCCTAGTGGTAAGAAACAGCTTTGGAATCTCAAAGGGATAAGGTTAAAGCCCCACCACCTGCTCTGTGGGAGAAGGATGGAGAGTCTCTTCCCAAGCGATCTATTGCCTCTGAAAGCCCACTGAAGAGTCAGCTAGGGGCTGATTCCAGCGTGGCAGTATGCAAAAATGGCTTAGTAGTAAGGAGTTGTCATACTGCCAACCCAAAGTCACGAGGTTCAAGTCTGCCAACTGCTTGAGGGAGAACAATAGTTTCCTCCCATGGTGTTTACTGCTTCTGAAAACCCACTGGAGGATCAGCAGACTTTATTCTGACTAAACAATACAGAACAGCCACCACCACAACCACCAAGACATTTAGGGCCTAGTGGATTGGGAGTGGCATTGCCAACCCAGTGGCAGATGGTTCAGATCTACCAGCTGTTTGGAGCTACAGCCTCTGAAAACCTCCTGGAAGTTTAGCTATAAACAACAACAAAGACGGACATCAAGAAAACTCAACCAAAACCTTTTCCCTGAAAGAAGTACTTTCCTATTTAAACCTGTAGAATGTTTTGTGTGAGGACTGAGTCTCAGAAATAGACTTCTTACAAAGGTCTTATTTAGAAAACAACCTCTGGCACCTTTAGGTTGATTGAACAAACTCAAGGTGACCCCATGTGTATCATTATGGAGTTTTCAGTGGCTGATTTTTTTTTAAAATTAGATCACCAGGCTTGTCTTATTTAAGTTCCATGATGTGATGCCTGCAATTTAGTTCTCATTGTATTGGTTATTTATTCTGGAATCATCCTAATTTTAATAAATGTTTTACAAATAAAATGAAGTAACTCTTTCTCATTGGACAACTATGGTTACAGATTCTGCTAAGGTGTACAATGGAAAGAAAACTGTAATGACTATTTTCTACTCTGAGTCTGCTCTTTAGAATAGTTTATAATAGTTAACACAATTTCGTTTTCTTGAGTGAGATATGTGTGGACATCATAAGACAGACATTTGCTGAACCACAAATCTGAAAGGCAGCTTTTTGAACTATGAATTGCTTAATTATTTAGAAGCTAAGTTTTCAAGCAATGAAATTTAGAGCAAAAAAGCTACAGTCATATTATTGATGCTCACTTTTTTCCTTCCCTTTTTAGACCTAGTGGTTCTTTTAAGCAATTTACTTTCTCATGATGACTCTGCATTCTTAGTAAACACATGGATCCTAGGTTTTCATGTAGTATTTAAATAGAGAGAATCCTGTCTATCAGAAACAATTTACCTTTCTTTGTTTAGGTCAGTGTTCTAGAGGAAGGTTTTTAAGATAATCAGTAGGAGTCTGCCCTTTTGGAAATATAGTCCATCTGGTACTTTAACTTTTTAAAAAAAGCCAACAATGTCTCACTTAGCATTTAAACCTTTAAAATAGAGCAATAAAATAATCTTCCCCTTAGTAGTTTACTTGCATATTTAAAATCTAGCTATGGAATTTTGTAGTAGTTCTTGCTCACTTGAACTAGGTGGCTTCTTTGAAATGTAAAGGATTTTGCTCTTAAAAAGGCAGGCCAAATAATGAAACTTAAGACTTCAGTATTTTCCTCAAAGTAACAAACATACCACAACTGACATCAGTAAAAACATTTGCTGTATTTGCCTGTTGTTGTTATGTGCTGTCTAGTCACTTGCAGCTCATAGTGACCCTATGTACAAGGCTTAAACTCTGCTCTATCCTGTGCCAATCGCACTGCCTCTGACACACCCATCCCAATTACCCCAGTCACTGAATCTGTCCACCTCATAGAGGGCCTTTCCCTCTTGTGCCATCCTTCTACCCTCCCAAGCATGATGTCCCTCTCCAAGGACCTCTTCCTCCTTACAACATGTCCAAGGTGTGTCAGACGAAGCCCCAGAATCCTTACCTCTAAGGAGCAGCCTAGTTTAACCCTCCCCAAGATGAATCTGTTTGTTTTCTTGGCAGTCCATGATACATTCAATACTCTTCTCCAGCACCACAGCTCAAAGGCATCAATTCTCCTTCTATCTTTCCTAATCATTGTTCAACTCTGATGCATAACAAGTGATTGCAAAGACCATGGCATGTATCAGATGCATCTTAGTCTCCAGAGTGACACCATTGCTCTTCAGTACCCTGGAGAGGTCCCCTAACAGCAGACTTTCCCATCGCAATACGTTTTTTTATTTCCTGGCTACTGGTGCCAAGAGTATTGACCATGGAGCCAAGCAGACTAAAGTTGTTAACAATCTAGAAGGGGAAAATTTTGACATGAGATTAGAAGTGAAATGGAATAGAAAGACATACTTAGGGGGAAAAATCATCTTTCTGAAATCCTACTGCTGTCAGTCAATTCTGACTCATAGCAGTCCTGTAGGACAGAGTAGAGCTGTCCATAGGGTTTCCAGACTGTACATTTTTAAGGCAGCAGATTGCCTCATCTTTCTCCCAAGGGAGCAGTTAGTGGTTTTAATCCATCAGCCTTTTGATTAGTAGCAGTATGCTTTTAACTGCTATGTTACCAGGGCTTTTTAGCATGTTTATAGTAGCCTTATTTATAGATTTTCCCAAACTGAAAACAGCCCAAATGTCTATTAGCATGAGACAGGTTAAACAAAATTATGGTTTATTCATAGAGTGAAAGATGGGTCAGCAATAAAAAGGAACAAAGTCCTGATACATACTTGATGAATTTCAAGAAAGTATTATGTGAAAACTTTTAGAATACTTTCTGGAGTTTACATATCCTTTTTTGTGGTGTTTCTATGGATTTATTGTCAAAACTCAGGGCTAAACAATTAAAATTACACTTCAATTTTTAAAAGATGAAATGGAGCTTAGGGTGAGATTTCTCAGTAGGGAAAACACAGTGTAAGTATGTAGTTTGCAGTGAATAAGTTGTTGATTGTGCAAAATTCTATCATTCTCTCTCCAGCTTTAATTTCTGTCACCAAGTCCTTGTTTTCCAACTACTGATCTTCTCTTTTACCAACTTTTGCATTCCAGTTACCCATTAATACTAATGCATCTTGATTATATGTTTGATCAATCTCTGACTGCAAAAGTGGGTAGAGATCTTCTATTTCCTCCTCTTTGGCTCTGGTAGCTGTTGCATATATTTGAATGGTGGTGGTATTCATTGGACTTCCTTGTATGCCTATGGATATTATTCTGTCAAAGACAACATTGTGTTTCTAGACAGATCTAGAAATTACTTTTTTAACTATAAAAGCAACCCATTTTTCCTCACCTTTTCATCTCCAGCATAGTAGATCATATGATCTTCTGACTCAAAATGCCTCATGTCAGTCCATCTCATTTCACCAATACCTAGTATGTCAATATTTATGCTCTATTTTCATTTATGTTCCATTTCTTTCTTAACAATATCCAATTTTCCTACATCCATAGTTCTCCCATGTTCCAATCACTAGTGTCTGCTTACAGCTGTTCTTCCTCCTATATGTTTCCATACTTGAGGACACAGCTTCAGTTGCCATATCTGCTAGTCTAAGTGTGCTCTTTTGTACATAGGATTTTAGAAGGCCTGCCATTTCAGAAGGGAATGGCCAATCCTTCTTTCTAGTCTGTCTTAATTTGAATGCTCAGATTTAAAACATTATCTGATAGACAAGCATTTTACAGAAAAGAGTATATTAAAGATATTTCCCAATTGTAGAAATAACCAGTAGATTCAGTGTTTTCCCTGGCCGTCTCTATACTTCTTCAATCTCTATGTGGAAGAGATTATCCAGGAGGCTGAACTCTGAGGAGGTCAAGGACTGCAGCCTTCATTATGGATGAAGCTCAACATCAAGAAAACAAAAATTCTTTAGCACTGGGCCGATTGACAGCATCATGATAGATGGTCATGAGATTGAGGTTGTTACCAGCTTTCGTTTACTGGCTCCACAGTCAACACTTTTGGTACCAGCAGCCAGGAAATTAAAAGATGAATTGCATTGGGAAATCTGTTACAGACCTCTCCAGCATATTGAAGAGCAGTGATGTCAGTCTGGAGACTAAGATGCACCTGATACAGGCCATAGTCCTTGCAGTTACTTGCTATGCTTCAGAAAGCTGGACAATGACTAGGAGTGATAGAAGGAGAATTGATGCCTTTGAGCTGTGGTGCTGGAGATGAGTATTGAATATACCATGAACTTCTAGGAGAACAAACATGTTCATCCTAGAGAGGGTGAGGGCAGTCTGCTCATTGGAGACAAGGATTCTGAAGCTTCATCTGACATACTATGGACATGTTGCAAGGTAGGATCAGTCCTTGGAGAGGGATGTCATGCTTTGGAGGGTGGAGGGACAGCACAAGAGAGGAAGACCTTCGATGAGATGGATTGATTCAGTCTCTGGGATAAGGGGGGTAGGTGTGTCACAATAAGAATGGTACAGGATAGAGTAGGGTTTAGGGCTGTTGTTCATAGGTTGCTATGAGTCATAGATGACTAAACAGGACATAACAACAAGAAGTACATAATAGACATTAATTCTGAAAGATTGAAGACTTTTTAGAATTTTGAAAAGGATTCATGTAGGTATTTTAAGTTGTAAAAATTTCCACCTTCAATGCTTGGCCAATTGTATTTAAAAGTCTGTCTTGCAGTTTTAAATGTCTCAGCATATACTATAGGCTAGGCAGTGTTCTGAATATAGAGGGTTGTACTGCCATTCCTAAGGCAGATTGTTTGAATTCACCAGCTGCTTCTCAGGAGAAAGATGGGCAGTCTCCTCCCATATAATTTATAGTCTCTGAAAATCCGCTGGAGGGTCAACTATTCTGACATGACAGCATTGAGTAAGTAGTAAATTCTATTATTTTAGTTACCATCAAGTCAGCTCTGACTCATAGTGACCCTATGAACAACAGATCAGAACCTTGTCCAATAGTGAGTGAATATTTGTGGAAAGAGACCAGTAGTTGTATCTTAGTCATTTTCAGACTTGTAAGTATCTCAGACACTATTCACCAAATTGGCATGTCTTTATATACCATATTTTGCCAGTTGATCAAGATGACCCCGAGACTATGGTCTTAGACTTCATCACAGTTGCTCAGTTCTGCAGGGTGTTTGGTAATTCCTAAGAAGCTTCATAGCCATGCCCTTCTGTGATTTGTTATGTATACGACTATCTACAGCACATACAGATATGTCTATAGAAAAGCCCACAACCGTACCTATAGATTTATGCGCAGATCTAGTCCGTTACGATTTCCTACACTTGTTTAGCATACAAGTCTCACTAATGTTTTTTGTAGTATTGTATATGTTACAGTATTTATGGTAATTTTCTCTTATTCGTGCGTGCTGCATAGCATCTTCCTTTTCCCTGGCCTTGTTATGCTGACTACTCCACACTGTATTGCCTTCCCCTTCAACAGATGTATGATCTGTAGTTAATGATTCTTCCTCCTTTCCCTCCCATCCCTGTAACCGTCAAAGAATGTTTCTTTGTATGATTCTGTTGTTTTTTTTTATAATAGTAATGTTAAAATATTTGGCCTTTTGTAATTGACTTATTTCACTCAGTATAATGTCTTCCAGGACCATCCATGTTGTGAGGTGTTTCCCATACGTATTATCATTCTTTATCATGGCATAGTATCTGTTTATCCTTTGATAGGCAGTTATTGCCACCTTTTTGCTATTGTAAATAATTTAGCAGTGAGCTTACATATGGGCATGTTCATGTCACAGCTTTTATTTCTCTAGGGTGTATTCCTAGGACTGGGATCCTAGGAGCTGGATCATATGGTATTTCTACTTCTTGCCTTTTAAGGAAGCACCATAGAGTTTTCCCTTGTGGTTATGCCATTTTACACGCTTATCAGTAGAATATAAGAGTTCTGATCTTTCTAGAGGGAACGCTGGTGGTTTAGTGGTAAGGAATTTTACTGCCGACTCAAAGGCACATGGTTCAAATCCACCAACAGCTCCATGAAAGATGAGCAGTCTCCTTCCGTGTGATTCAGCTGCCTCTGAAAGGGCTATGAGTTGGCTCTGACTCAACAGTTGTTGTTGTTGTTGGATTTAGAAGGACTTGATAATAAAGCCTCTAAAATTCAA
This sequence comes from Elephantulus edwardii, assembly GCF_000299155.1. Classification (NCBI taxonomy): domain Eukaryota; kingdom Metazoa; phylum Chordata; class Mammalia; order Macroscelidea; family Macroscelididae; genus Elephantulus; species Elephantulus edwardii. Next base: position 9,266,852 of record NW_006399872.1, read on the forward strand.
TGTTTTCAAAATAATCAGGAAGTATAAAAATGTTTTTGGTACAATATAATGTTAAAAAATATATGAACTGTATATTAAATATGGCCTTGGTTTTTGTTTTGTTTTTGAAATGTATTTTAACATCTGTTGGGACCTCTAGTGGTTTAGTGGTTAGGAGTTGTGCCACCAACCCAAAGGCACATGGTTCAAATTCACCTGATACCCAATAGCAGACATATGGGACGTCTTCTCCTGTGTGAATTACAGCTTTGGAACAATCTGCTGGAGGGTCAGTTATGAATCAGTTCTGACTTATGGCACATAATAACAAACCCGTAACATCTGTATTTACATGTCTTCTTAGTACAAACAAGGTCCTGTTATCTCTATGCAGATTGTTGATTAGCTTTCCTCCAATCCTGATGCCACATTCTTCTTCATATAACCCAGCTTCTCAAAGGATCTGCTCAGCATACAGATTGAATAGGTGTGGAGAAAGGATACAACGCTGATACACATTTTTCTTGATTTTAAACCATTCGTTTATTCCTTTGATCTGTTCAGAGAAAAGTGGTAAGGAATTGCAGTGCCATCCAACCTATACTTCTTAGTCTGTGTATAGGTTTTGCATGAACACAGTTGGTGCTCTGGGATTTCCATTCTTCTCAGTGTTATTTATAAGAATCCACATAGTCAAATGCCTTGGTATAGTCAGTAAAACAAAGTAAATGTCTTTCTAGTATTGTCTGCTTTTAGTCAAGATAGATCTGATATCAGCAGTGACTTTCCTTATGCTGAAGCCTCTTCTGAATCCAGCTTGGATTTCTGGCAGTTCCCTGTTATTGTACTGTTCCAGCCATTTTAAAATTTGTCTTCAGCAAGATTTTACTTGCATGTAATATTAAAGATGTTGCTGATATTGTTAGGTGCCATCAAGTTGAGTATGACTTATAGTGACCCTATGACTTATAATGACCCAATGAACCACAATCCTATGCTATCCTCATCATATCTGACACACTTGAGCCATTGCTGCTGTCACCATCACAGCCTATCTATTGAGGGGTTTCCTATCTTTCAATGATCCTCCACCTTTCCTAATATAACGTCCCTTTCCAAGGAGAATAGCATTTCCTAGCAACATGCCCAGAGAATGTGAGATAAAGCTTTGCCATCCTTGCCTCCAAGGAGCATTCTGATTGCACTTTTCCTGACATTTCTGTTTGTTCTTTTGGCTGTCCTTTGGTTATTCACTATTCTTCTCCAACATCACAACTCAAAGGTATCAGTTCTTCTTCTGTGATCCTTATTCACTGTCCATCTCTTAGTTGCATAGCAAATGATTGAAAGACTGTGGCCTGAATCAGGTCCACGTTAGTCTTTGAACTGACATCATTGCTCTTCAGTACTTTGGAAAATTCCCTAACAGTGGATTTTCCCAGTGCAATACACCACCTAATCTCCTGGCTGTTAGTACCAGGGTGTTGATTGTGGATCTAAAAAAGATGAAATTATTGACAGTTTTAGACTTTTCTCTATTTTCATATTGTTGCCTCACCAGTGGAGAGGATTTTTGTCTTAATGTTGACATGCAATTCATATTGAAGGCTGTACTTTCAGTAAGCAGGGTTGTGTCATTTGCATAATGCAGATTGTGGTGGGTTTTTTCCATAATGCGGATTGTTGATGAGTCTTCCTCCTATCCTGATGCTACACTTCTTCGTAGAGGAGATTGAGCATGCTCAGGGTGATATGGCTGTAGAGTCTTAACAGCTGAAATGATTTGCCCAGCATATAGATTGAGTATGTATGGAGAAAAGATACAACTCTGATAAACAGTTTCCTAATTTTAAACCATACAGTGTTCCCTTTCTCTGTTGGGACAACAGCTGCTTGGTTTTAAGGTTTTTTATGACCCACACAGTCAGATGCCTTTGCATTGTCAATAAAGCACAATTAGACATTTTTCCAGTATTTTTTTCAGCCAGGATCCATCTTACATCAGAAGTGATATCTCTGTTGCCACTGCCTCTTCTAAACCCAGCTTGAACTTCTGGCAGTTCTCTGTCATTGTATTGTTTTAGTTTTTTTTTATAATCTTAAGCAATATTTTGCTTGCATGTGATATTAATGATACTGTTAAATAACTACTAAACCCTGTTGCATCATCTTTTTTTGGGGGAATAGGAACAAATACAGATTTCTTCCAGTAAGTTGGCCAGGCCTTCCAAATTTCTTGGCATAGACTAATGAGCACATCCAGGGCTGTATTGGTTTGCTGCAATGTCAGTTAGTAGTTTGGTAAGTTATTTTTTTGCCCATGCCTTCAGTCAGTGCAGCTTGAACTTCTTTCTTCATTACCATTGATTCTTTATCATATGTTACTTCCTGAAATGTTTCAGTGCCCACTAATTATTTTTTACCATGTATATTCTTTCAGTCTTTTTTTTTTTGACACTTCCTGCATTCAATATTTTTCCCATAGAACTTTTAGTATTGTAACTTGAGGTTTGATATTGTTCATTTCTTTCAGCTTGAAAAATGCTGAGTGTATTTTTCTCTTTCAGTTTTCTAACGTCAGATCTTTGCACATTTTATTATAATACTTGGCAGTTCTTGATCTGTGCTTTGAAATCTTCTGACCAACATTTTTATTTCATAATTTCTTCCCTTTGTTTTGGCTTCTTTATATTCTAGTGCAAATTTCAGAGTCTTTTCTGACATCCATTTTTGTCTTCTCTGTCTTAATGACCTTTAATTTTTCATGGATGATATCCTTGATGTCATCCCAAAACTCTTCTGTTCTACAGTCAGTAGTACTTGATGCCTCAAATCTATTCTTGAGTTGGTTTTTAGAATCAGTTGAGATAAACTCAACATCATATTTTGGCTTTCATGGACTTCTTTTCCTTTCCTTCACTTTCAGTGTTAACCTATACATGAGGGGTTGACGATCTCTTCCATAGTCAGCACCTGGCCTTGCTTTGACTGCTGCTATCAGACTCATTCATCGCCTCTTTCTATAAATGTAGTCAGTCTGATTCCTGTGTATCCAGTGATTCCTGTGTATCCCGTCCTGTGTAGTCAGTCTGATTCCTGTGTATCCAGTGAGGTCCATGTGCATAGTTGCTGTATATGTGTCTTAAAAAATTATTTGCAGTAAGTAAATAATTGTACAAAATTCTAGCATACAATCTCTGACCCTATTTTTGTCATCATGACTGTGTTTTCCAACTACTAGTTCTGTTTCCAAATTTTGCATCCCAGTCACTAGTTATAATTGATGCATCTTGATTGTGTGTTTGATCAATTTCAGGTGGCAAAAACTGGTAGAAATGCTCAGATTTTTTCCATCTTTGGCTTTAATTGTTGGTACACATATTGTATTAACAAGGCTTCCTTGTATTAGTATGGATAATACCTTAATGCTGACAGCATTATACTCCAGGGTAAATCTTGAAATGTTCTTTTTAATGATGAATGTGGCACTGTTCCTGTTCAGTTTGTCATTCCTGACATAGTAGATCACATAACTGTCTAATTCAAAACTTCCGCTCTCAATCCGTCTCAGCTGACTAATGCCTAGCATGTCAATCTTTATGCTTTCCGTTCCATTTTGACAACTTCCAATTCTCCTAGATTCATATTTCATATATTCCACTTCCCAATTATTATTGGTTCCTTGTAGCTGTTTCTTCTCATCTTGAATCCTGCCATATCAGCAAATAAACTTCCTTCATTGGGTGAAGGTTTTACTCTACTTCATTAAGATAGACTCTGCTCACTATTTATTTACAACATGGTGATCATTGAGTTACTGACATTCTCTACATTTATTCTATCCAGTAAATCATTTATCAAACATTTATGAGCCATCTCTTACATGTTTGTGCTAACAGAAACATAAGGAAAAGGAACATAGAAGAGGAAGTGGTTAATTCTAAAATGAGAGAAGGCTTCTAGAGGGGGTAATATCAGACCTGAGTCTTGTGGGTCCATACAAATTAGAATGGCATTGCTGAGAAAAGAAACTCTGTATGCAAAGAATAAAGAAGATGATTAGGTGATGACTTTGACTGGCTTCAAGTACAGAAGGGATGAGATGCTTGTAGGAACTGAAACTGGAAAATAGTATTACCACCCACGTTAATGAGGTGGTATGTCACAGAGCCAAGTGCTCCAAGGTAGTACTGTCTAAAGTCTTTCTCTGGTAATAGAGATCTTCTTTGTGCTGTAAAGCCATTTATGTATGGCTTAGGAGCTCCTAAAGTGACCTACAAGTCTAAGAAATGAAATTTTTAAGTTTTGCTAAAGTTTATGAAATTTAAATAGCCACTACTAGTGTTGATGATTACGTTGGACAGTATGCAGACCTATAAGACAGACTTCTGTCCAACTTGCAAAACATTTCTGTGTCATCTCTAGAATTTAAATTCATTCAAAGAATCAGTGTGGTGTACCTCTACTCTAGCTGAGACTTTAACAGCCTTTATGACATTCTAGGTACTTATACAGAACTTCATTCTGGTGACTGAAAGATTAGATCGCTAAAGATTTCTATGAAGTTTATGTGGCAAAATATTTTTTTTACAAAGTCATTTCTAAGTCCCTCTCAGTCTCCATAATCTTCCAATAAACTGGTATTTATTGTATGGTTTTGTTTTTTGTAGCAAGTACTTTTCTTTTTTGTGTAATTTAAGTAAAATTTTACTAATTTTGCACTCAACAGTTTTGTTCCCATTCCAAAGAAGGGTGACCCAACAGAGTGTGGAAACTATAGAACAGTATCATTGATTTCACATGCAAGCAAGATTCTACTGAAGATTATCCAAAAACGACTGGAATAGCACATTAGCAGAGAATGCCAGAAGCCCAGGCTGGGTTTAGAAGGGGTCGTGGTACTAGGGATATTGTAGCTAATGTTAGCTGGATCTTATCTGAGTACGAGAGGAATGTCTATCTGCAAAGGCATTTGACTGTGTGTATCATAACAAACTGTGTCTGACTCTGAGAAGAGTGGGAATCCCAGAATACTTGATCGTGCTAATGAGAAACCTATACTTGGACCAAGAGGCAGTCATCAGAACAGAGCAAGGAAACATTGCATGGTTCAAAATTGGGAAGAGCTTATGCCGGGGATGTGTCCTGTCTCCATACCTTTTCAGCCTGTATGCAGAACAGATTATCTGGGAGGCTGGGTTCTATGAAGAGAAATGTGGTATCAGGATTGATGGAAGATCTATCAACAGTCTGTGTTACGCGGATGACACCACCCTGCTTGCTGAAACAGAGGAGGACCTGAAGCACTTCCTGCAGAAGGTCAAGGACTGCAGCCTTCAATATGGATTGAGGCTCAATGTCAAGAAGACAAAGATTCTGACCACTGGACAAATTGGCAACATTAGGATGGATGGTGAAGAGATTGAGATTGTTCACAGCTTCAGCTTGCTTGGCTCCACGGTCAACTTTCTTGGCACCAGCAGCCAAGAAATTAAAAGATGTATTGCAATGGGAAGGTCTGCTGTTAGGGACCTCTCCAAAGTACAAAGGCGCAAAGAGCAATCGTGTCTCTCTGGAGACTAAGGTGCATCTGATAAGGCCATGGTCTTTGCTATCACTCGTTATGCATCAGAGAGTTGGGCAATGACTAAGGAGGATAGAAGGAGAATTGATGCCTTTGTGTAGAAGAGTATTGAAGGTACCCTGGACTGCTGAGAAAACAGACAGATTAATCCTGAAGAGGGTTAAAGTGGGCTGCTCCTTGGAGGCAAGGATCCTGGGGCTTCTTCTGACATACTTTGGTCATGTTGTAAAAAGAGACCGGTTCTTGGAGAGGACATCATGCTTGGTAGGGTGGAGGGACAGCGGAGGAGGGGAAGACCCTCTGTGAGGGGATTGATTCAGTGACTGGGGTAATCGGGATAGGTATGTCAGAGGCAATGCGATTGGCACAGGATAGAGCAGGGTTTAGGGCTGTTGTACATAGGGTCGCTGTGAGTTGCAGGCAACTCGATTGCACACAACAACAACAACAACTCAACAGTTCATACGCATTTTGTTTTATAACACTTTTTACAATACTCCCAGTGGAATTTGTGCTTTTCTCACTTCTCCCCATTATTATAATTTTCATTAATCCTTCTCTCCCTTCCTCCCTCTGGGCTTTACTCTTGAGCAGATGCTACTCTTTTGACTGTAGTTGGTTAGTCTAAGGATTGAGGACCTCCTAAGTGTTACTTTTTGGTCACTTTATATGCTTATGTATAAATTGAACCTCAGAGGTAAAGTTCTGATCCAGATTTGAAGGGCGTCTGAAGGCCATAGGTTGGGCTAAAGTTCACCCAGTCTCTGTTGGATCGGTATGCCTCTGCCAGGTACCCTCAGAGATGTTGTGCATGGATGTGGTGTAGTAGGTCTGTTTTTCAAAATGGCTTTCCTTTATTATTGCCCTTGACTTTTCACATGGCTGGGCATGAACATGCAAACCAAGTGTATTCATCTCTCCATGAGAGGATTGGACACTTTCATCATTCCATCAGATTTGAGCTCAACAGTTCAGCAGCAGAAAGAGGGAATCTCCCTGTCAGCAAGAAAGCAGCAGCAGAACGGCACATCTTTTTTTTTTTTTTTTTACTGTAAACATTATCTAATTAGGTTTTATACGAGTAATCTAAAATACCAATTTGTGAGGATAAACCCCTTGGTGAGGGAGAGTAAAGAACGCAGGTGGCTTTTGAGCTGAGGAACGGCTCCGATTTTGGGTAAAACCTGGGAGTCCACAGCTTTCTAATCAACCTTGCCCTGCTCGGTAATCTCTTATTTCTCCTCTGTGTCAAAGATCTCACACACCTGGTGGTGGGGCTTCCACAGTTTCTTCTTAAAGTAAGTGTTAGTGAGATGCTTTGGGATCAACATTAGTGGAGGTGACAATGACAAATTTCTGGTGTGTTCTCTGCAGAGGAACGGGATTGAGGGTCAGAGGCCTAGTCATAAGGAGCAAACCACTATCCAGCTGCTTCAGGAAACCACTCTCTTGCCCGGGTGGTGCCCTGTGAGGATGACCAGAACGGTCCCGGGGTGATACTCCCGTGTAGCCTCCTCATGTGCTCAGTGAAGGGCTTTTTGCCAGGGCTTAGCAGCTTCCGAGGCACATCTTCAGTAGGGTAATACCTGGGTATTTTATTGATTTCACCACTCAGGTACCACCGTTCTTGTCACCACCTACTGGTTTTTGTTGTTTTTTTTAAAATTGTAACACTTCTTGCTGATCTTCTCTGTATCGTTCCAATTTTAGTATATGTGCTGCCGAAGGGAGCACCACCTACTGGTTTTGTGACAGTAGCAAGAACCTTCTCCTTCTTTTCAACCCTGGATTTAGTGGCCGAGTACTTCCTCTTGTACATGGCTTTCCTGGAATACATGGCCTATTGGGAATACCTGCTGATTCCCTAGGCTAGGACAGGATTGAGGCTGCTGTGGGGTTTCCCCTTCTTGGGTATTTTGCCTGTGCCCTTGGGCTTGGCTTTTTTAGTTTAGCCACTAGCATCTGCCTTCTTGGCTTCAGGCTTGATCTCAGGCTTTTTCTCCTTAGGGCCCAGCTTTTCACCTGCCTTCTTGCAAGATGGGGAAAAAACAGAACTGCACATCTTTGGCAGCCAGATATTTTTCTGCACCAGCCAGATCTAGCCTTTCAGGAGAGGAGCAGCAACCAGAGCAGAGATCCAGAGATCTTTCATGAACTAGAACTGACCTGAGACTGCTGTGCCATTGAACCAGAGACCAATGTCTTTGCCTAAGCTTGCTGGAGTACTTGAGTCTGGGAGAGATGCCAGAATTCGTAGGGCTTAGAGAGCTTTTTAATACTGGCCTAAGGCTGCTAGGTTTAAGGTTGAAGGACCAGTGAGCGTGCTTCAGAAAATGTCCTGACAGGGAAATTGTATCCTTTTCCAGCCTGACTTGTGACATGCTAATGTCTCTAATAGATCCCATAATTGAGAGTGTAGCTGTGTGAGGTTGGTGAAGGAAGTTAAGTGGTATTTCCTTAAGAACAGACAAGATTCCATTCGGAGCCCAGCAGGGTACTAGCAGATATTTGGTAAATATGAAGGGGGCATTATCCTCATGATGATAACTTACTAAAAGTAATTTCATTTGGGAAGAATTTGTCTTAAGTCAGTCCACTTTATAGGTAAGTACAACTATCCCTTGACAGTAGTTTTACCAAGAAAGTAATAAATAACTCTGCTATCAAAGATTTCTTTAAAGTAGTAAAGAGCAAGGATGTTAGTACAGTGACTAAGGTGTACTAGATATAAGCCATGGTATTTTCAGGTGCTTCATAAATACCAGAGAGTTGTGGAGTGAATAAAGAACTCTGAACAATTGTTGCCTTTGAATTGTGGTTTTGATGAAGAGTATCGAATATTCCGTGGACTGCTAAAAGAACAAACAAACCTGTCTTGAATGAAGTACAGCCAGGGTGCTGCTTTGGAAGCATGGATGGTGAGACTTGATCTCACATACTTTGGGTGTGTTGTCAGGAAGGGCCAGTCTCTGGAAAAGGACATCCTTCTTGAAAAAGTGGAGGACCAGCAAAAAAGAGTAAGACCCTCAACACGATGAGCTGACACAGGGACAGCAACAGTAGGCTTGAACATAGTTGCAATTAGGAGGATGGTACAGGATAGGGAAGGCTTTGATCCATTGCACTCTGGGTCAGTGTGACTCAGAGTCGACTTAGTGGTATCCAACCACAATAATCACATACAGTGTACACCAACCGAGTGTTAAATAATATAGTGGCTGTTTAAGCATAGTCTAGTCATTTATCATTAATATGATCTAGAATGCATTGACACATATGCTCCAGTTATGAGTTTTGGGGGTTTTGGTTATTATATATCTATATAATGTTTACAGCAAACAATCTGGTAAGCACTCAGTGAAGGAAGTTAAGTGATACTTCCTTAAGAACAGACAAGATTCCATTCACAGCCCAGCAGGATAATAGCAGATATTTGGTGAGATTGTTCACAGCTGTAGTTTGCTTGGCTCCACAGTCAACACTCTTGGCACCAGTAGCCAGGAAATGAAAAAGTACTGAAGAGCAGTGGTGTCTCTCTGGAGACTAAGGTGCGTCTGATATAGGTCATGGTCTTTGCTATCACTTGTTATGCATCAGAGAGTTGGACAATGACTAAGGAGTATAGAAGGAGAATTGATGCCTTTGAGCTGTGGTGCTGGAGAAGAGTATTGAGGGTAGATGGTATACCAATTGAAGGATTTCAGATAACAGATGTTGCCCTGGATGTGCTCACCAAGTTGTGCCAAGAAATCTGGAGAACAACCACTTGGCCAACTGACTGGAAGAGATCTATATTTCTTCCCATTCCAAAGAAAGGTGACCCAACTGAGTGTGGAAACTATAGAACAGTGAGATTGATTTCACATGCAAGCAAGATTCTACTGAAGATTATCCAAAACTGATTAGAACAGCACATCAGCAGAGAACTTCCAGAAGTCCAGGCTGGGTTTAGAAGGGGTCGTGGTACTAGGGATATTGTTGCTGATGTTAGATGGATCTTGGCTGAAAGCAGAGAATACCCGAAGAATGTCTATCTGTGTTTCATTGATTATGCAAAGGCATTTGACTGTGTGGATCATAACAAACTGTGGCTGACTCTGAGAAGAATGGGAATCCCAGAACATTTAATTGTGCTAATACGAAACCTATACTTGGACCAAGAGACAGTAGTCAGAACAGAGCAGGGTAACACTGCATGGTACAAAATTGGGAAGGGTGTACGCCAGGGATGCATCCTGTCTCCATACCTTTTCAACATGTATGCAGAGCAGATTATCAGAGAGGCTGGGCTCTATGAGGAGAATTGTGGCATCAGGATTGGTGGAAGATCTATTAACAATCTGCGTTATGCAGATGACACAACCTTGCTTGCTGAAACTGAGGAGGACCTCATGCACTTGCTGCGAAGGGTCAAGGACTGCAGCCTTCAGTATGGACTGAGGCTCAATGTCAAGAAGACAAAGATTCTCACCACTGGACCAATTGGCAGCATCAGGATGGATGGCGAAGAGATTGAGATTGTTCACAGCTTCAGTTTGCTCACCTCCACAGTCAACACTCTTGGCACCAGCAATCAGGAAATCAAAAAGTGTATTGCGATGGGAAAGTCTGCTGTTAGGGACCTCTCTAAAGTACTCAGGAGCAACGGTGTCTCTCTGGAGACTAAGGTGCGCCTGACACAGGCCATGGTCTTTGCAACCGCTTGTTGTGCATCAGAGAGTTGGACAATGACCAGGGAGAGTTGATGCTTTTGAGCTGTGGTGCTGGAGAGGAGTACTGAATGTACCATGGACTGCCAGGAAAACAAACAGATTCATATTGGAGAGGATTAAACCAAGCTACTCCTTGGAGGCAAGGATTCTGGGGCTTCGTCTGACATACTTTGGACATGTTGCCAGGAGGGACGGGTCCTTGGAGAGGGACATCATGCTTGGGAGGGTGGAGGGACAGCGCAGGAGGGGAAGACCCTCTATGAGATGGATTGATTCGGTGACTGGGGTAATCGGGATGGGTGTGTCAGAGGCAGTGCGGTTGGCGCAGGATAGAGCAGGGTTTAGGGCTGTTGTGCATAGGGTCGCTATGAGTCGCAAACCACTCGACAGCACATAACAACAACAACATGGATTGCTAGGAAAACAGATTCATCCTGGAAAGGGTTAAACCAGGAAGCTCCTTGGAGGCAAGGATTCTGAGGCTCTGTCTATCATACTTTGGACATGTTGTAAGGCGGGACCAGTCCTTGGAGAGGGACATCATGCTTGGTAGGGTGGAGGGACAGTGCAGGAGGGAAAGGCCCTCTATGAGGTGGGTTGATTCAGGGACTGGAGTAATTGGGATGGGAGTGTCAGAGACAGTACAATTGGCACGGGACAGAACAGAGTTTAGGGCTGTTGTACATAGGGTCGCTATGCGTCTTAAGCGACTCGACAGCATATATCAACAACAACAACATGCTGAAATACTGTTTGTCCACCCAGGGGTAGTGACTATCTCATATGTATCACTTGTAGTTCCTGTCATCCTAAGACAGTGCTGGATATTCCAGTAGGCCTTTATTGATTTTTTTTTTTTTTTATGATATGTGTCATGCAGTGAGAATATCTAGGATATGAAAATTTCAGTTCTTTAAAATAGTACCTTCTATGTATTCAGGTATTTCTTTAGGTATTATGATGGCATTATTCTAAGTGGTATAGCATTGGTCTGTGCATTGCTGTACAGAGGTAACTCGTGGTTGCTGTGATACTGAACACTGTGACACTGATGTGCCAAATGTGGTAATGATTACTCATGGTGGACTGTGTTTGCTGGAGCTTCCCGGCTAAAACAAGCCTGGAAGCAGAAGTGCCTGTGGAAACTCAATGAACAGTGCTCAGACCTTTCATTCATAGGGTTGCTATGAGTTGTCTACGACTCGACATCACCTAACAACAACTTAATGATGACAAAGAACATAAATTAACTGTTGAAGACTTAGTGAATCAAATTAAACAGAATTGTTTAAATATTTTACAGGTATTCTGTTGTATAGCATTAGATAGTGCATACAAGAAAAGGATGAAAATATTTCCTGTACCTGTAGAGTATACAACATATTTTCCTTTTTTTTTATATGCTGGTTTATTTACAAAGTGTGCATACATTGTTTTTCACAATGAATCTTTCCCATTTGCTTTACCCACCTCTCCCTCCACCCATCAGATTGTGCGACCATATGATTAACCACCCTCGCACCTGTCCATCCTTACCGCTCTGTATATCTAAACCCATAAATACACTGTGGTGTGTAGTCATGTTGTATTGCTAACTGAAAAGTCAGTGGATTTGAGTCTACCAGCTGCTCCCTAGGGAGAAAGATGAGCAGCTTCCCCATCCAATGTTGGAAACCCAATGGAGGGTCACCACTGAGTTAGAATGGACTTCTCATTGATGGTTTTTATTTCCCTCCCAGTGTTAACTACTGGGCAAATAGAATTTTGTTTCTAAAAAGAAAAGTAAAATAATTGTAAATCTACTTCGTAGAGACAGTGGATAGGATCTATTTCTGAGCATATTATGGTTATCACAAGAGTCCACAATTAAGGTTGCATAGTGGAATGTACTTGGGGCGGTGGGAGGGGTGCGGGGGGATTTTGTACCAGGGAGAGAGTGTTTATTTTACTTTTCAAAGAGAGGAGCGAACTGGGGTGGGA
>NW_006399872.1:9279449-9286790 GCF_000299155.1 Elephantulus edwardii
GAAGATAAAGCCAAAATTTAGGCTAATACCACATATGTCCATTTATAGTTACTTTAACAGCCATTTTCTTGTGGGCACCTCTTCCTATTAAAAATTTCATCCGGAGTAATTTTTAAACTATATATGTTACTGATAATCTCTTCTAATTTTACTGTTTAATTTTTAATTTAAATAATATTTCATAAAGTTCAATAAAATGAATGTTTATAAAAAAAAGAAAAAAATTTGGTTTTCTACTATACAGAATCTCAAATTAGCCATAAAACAAGAAATCTTAGATATAGCATGTTATATTTAGCATTAGTCAAAGTTTTATTTAAAATTTATTATAAAAATTAATGAAGAATAAACTCAAGAATAAAACTAAATATGCCATGCTCAGTTATATTACAAAAAGAAGACTGCACTTCTAATGCATCTGTCTCTGTTTAGTTTCAGAATGGCTTCGGTTATTGCCTTTTCTTGGTGTACTTGCTCTACTTGGCTACCTTGCAGTTCGTCCATTCCTTTCAAAGAAAAAGCAACAGAAAGATAGCTTGATTAATCTTAAAATACAAAAGGAAAATCCCAAAGTGGTAAATGAAATAAACATTGAAGATTTGTGTCTCACTAAAGCAGCCTACTGTAGATGTTGGCGTTCTAAGACGGTAAGATGTCTGTTTATATGTACAATAAAATTTTGGAATATAAGAATTGTTTTGCTTCTTAAATCCCAAATTTTGAAGTTTTGTAAGACGAGAGACTCTTTCATAATATTCAATATTGAAAGCTTACATCTCCAAGTTAAAGTTTGACATTTTTTGTTGACACTACATACATTTCAAACATCAGAGCATCAAGAAAGGATAAAAATCTGATGTTTTCACAAGACTCAGCCTTTATCTTGAGTAACATTTATTTACTTTTAAAATACATTCATTCTTTTAGAAAGGGTGTAAGACTTGGTGAAAGAGCTTGTTTTGGAGTTAGAATAAATTGTGTTGAAATCTGGTGTTGACATTTCCTAGTTTTTAATTTCTTTGATATTCAGTTTTAAAAATGGTTTATTAACATAACAGGCATTATGAGGATTTAGTGAGATGTAAATTGCTTTAAATAGTATAAGGTAGTACTCATTTCCTTCCCAAATTATACATTTGCACACACAATAAATATATATGTAAATAAACTGCCTTAAGCCATATGAGCTAGTAAATAGTAGTTATAATTATGAATGGATTTTAATGTGAAAATGAAAAAGAAATTTGAAATGATAGTACAATTGATAAAATTTGTTCCTTGTAGTACTATGATCATAGAATATTTGGAATTTTGAGTAAAACATTGTTTATTACAGCATCATTTATAAAATTAAAATTTAGAACAGTTTGATCAAAGAGGAATGACAAAAAAGTTTGTTAGTGATGGAATGTTAGGAAGTTATTGAGATCATATAAAGAATGTTTAAATGTTATGAGATCAGAGTGTAAAATAACAAATGCAAATAATGATGTTATCTTAGTTTGCTTTACAATAGGTAATTGCACATAATTATATAAGGGGAAATGTACCAAAATGTTAATTTTTTCTTATATACATTTGTATATATTAAAAATTATATGTAACAAAGTATTATGAAGTGATTATATGAAGTTTGAATTCCATTTTTAAAAAGAATTAAATTTGAATAGGTGAACAAACTAAGATTTAGAGCTCCCAAAGATCAAGGAATTATCCTAATGCAGTTATTTAAAATTGACAACAAATAATAAATTTAAATATTTAAGTGATCAGATTTGCTATGATATCAGTATAAGTTTACATACAGAACATACAAATAGTCCCCAATTTGATGAAGTGTATTTACAAGTGTTTTTTATGAACTCTCTATTTTAAATTTTATAATACTTACAGTATTGTATCTCAGTTTGCTGATGTTCAAACGTTTACTCATTAAATCTTCAGTGATAAAAATACTGGTAATAAAAAGACACAATAATGAAAACTTAAAAATGTTTAAGAAGCTGTTTTATTTACTTCATAACAGCTGATTTAAAGAGTAGTCATCAGTACAGAACCTTGTCGTAAGTTGAGGAGTAGTTATTACTAACAAAAGTTATATGGGGATTATTAAGAAAAACTTTCTGGTTCACAGGTTTTCTATTTATTGAATGGAAAAGTAACACAACTTTTTTCTTCTTTTCTAGTTTCCTGCTTGTGATGGTTCACATAATAAACACAATGAATTGACAGGAGACAATGTGGGTCCACTAATCCTGAAGAAGAAGGAAGTGTAGTAGTATGGTAGTAATGAATTAGAGTTGAATGCAGTTGTGTGCTGTAAAATCCTGTTAAAATATTTTCTCATTCTGTGTGTATAGAAAATCTTTGAAATGATGGTCTTAATTATTATTACTAATTGAAAAATTATTTCTACCAGTTTATTTTCTTGCTACTGTTTATATTTGTTATTGGCCTAATGGGAAGAAGCGGTGCTGCAATCCTGAAGGCACATGGTTCCAATCCACTGGCTGTTGCGTGGGAGAAAGATGGGCAATCTCCAATTTAATTAACTGCCTCTAAAAACCCACTTGAGGGTCAAGTATGGGTTGGTTCCTACTCTACTCTATGGTACACAACAACAACTCTGTATAATAGTTATTTGTATAGAAAGTAAATTGTGCAGATCTCTTATTATGACCTCCAAGAATTAAGAAATCTTCCAGTAATAAAACCAACGCTTCTCAATTGGGAAAATCTAAATTTTTGGCATTAGGTTCAGAGCTGCTTATTTGAGAATCAGTATCTTCAATAGAATGTGCACTTACATTTTCCCACATCTTGTTAAATGTATTATGTTTCAGATCTCTCTTAATTTGTTCATTTGAAGTAATTTTTCTCTTTTGGCCTTTAACACCTCATTCTTTTTAAAATGAGAAACTATGAATAACACTTTGATTTTCTCAGAAATAAACTCTTTTACCTTTTATTGTCTGATTAATATAAGTTTCAAAAAGAAGGTAAACTGGATATAACAAAAGTCCCAAGAAGGAACAGTTATTTACATCAGAAAAGATTTGTTTAGTTTACAAAAGGCAAGTTTGTGTCTGTTTATGTAAACTTTTGTGTATCTTGAACTGTGTGACTCAGTAATGGAGATGTGTGGAAAGGCAGCACTTAGTGTTGAAGCACGGGCTCCTGCAATTTGAAGATGAATGAGAAATCAGCAAGTTCTTCTGAATTGATTTTAAAATGGTAATCAGTATTTAGAATTGTATTTATATGACCTTTTTTTGTTGTTTAAAGCAGTGTAAAACATAAAATAAAAATAATCTTCAAAAGAAACTGGAGAATCTTTAATAAGGTTTTTGTAATTTTTAGCATACTGTTAAGAATCTGTTTAATTTTTCGTTTTTAAAAATAAAGTTTTTATTTTTTACTTGTTTACTTACAAAGTTCATATATATTGTTTGTCACACTGGATCTTTCCCATTTCCTTTACCCACCCCTCCTCTACCCATCAAATTGTGCAACCCTTTGTTTATCCTCCTTGCGAATCCTCATTCTTCTGCTCCTACCTTCCCTCCCTTGGATACTCATACATGTTTTCCTAGTTATCTGTTTCTACAATATTAGGCTTATATAGTATTTGTCCTTATAGGACTGAGTTAGTTCACTTAGCATAATGCTCTCCAGTCCTTCCCAAGTTAGATAGTGATTTTCAAAATCCTTATTCCTGCATGCTGCATAGTATTCCATCATGTGAATGTACCATAATTTCTCAATCTGTTTGATTGTGTTTGGACATTTGAACAATGTCCATCTTCTGGAGATGGTGAATAACACTGCTATGAACATTGGTGTACAGGTACAAGTTTCTGTTTGTGTCTCAGTTCTCTTTCTTGGGGTGTATGCCAAGCAGTGATATAGCTGGGTCATATGGAATTTCTGTGTTCAGTTTTTTTACAAAACGCCAAACTGCCTTCTAGAGTGGTGGTACCGTTTTACAATCCCATCAGCAGTCCTCTCCAACATTTATTACTTGTCCTGTTAAACTTTGCTACTGCTACTGGGGTGAGAGTAGCTCATTCTGGTTTTGATTTGCATCTCTTATTGCCAGTGATTTTGAGCATTTCTTCATGTGTCTGTTGACTATCTAGCTATCTTCCTCTGTGAAAAACCTTTTCCTATCTTTTGCCTAAGAATCTGTGTAGTTTTATCTTACATTATAAACCTCATACTAGTAGCTATCTTTAACTGTGTCTACTGAAGGTTCAATCTGTTCAATTCACTGTGCCCTTTGCTTGCTTTTAAACATTTTATTGTGGTTTGGGTAAAAGTTGACAGAGCAAATAGTTTCCCATTCAAAATTTATACTAATTTATTTCATGACATTAGTTCCAGTGCCTTCAGTGTAACAGCACTCTTCCCACTTCCTCCCTGGGTTCTCTGTTTCCATTCACCCATCTTTCCTATCTTTTGAGCTTTGTGTTTAGGTACGTGCTGCCCTTTTCTGTGGTTGATCTGAAGAACATATTCTTCATCGATTTTATTATTCACTTTATAAATCTTTCTGTTGTTGGCTTAAAAAGTGATTTCTGAGAGTTCACTATACCTCTTTATATATGTGTGTGTGTGTGTGTATACACACACACACATAAAAAGTGCAGGAGGCAGATGTATATAATCCTTTCACAGTAATAAAATAAAGTTACTGAGCACTTAGAGGTACCAGACTGATGTAATTTTCATTGCAAGGCCGAATCACCTTTACCTTCTTTGTGTTACTGTAATGAAAGGTCTTTGAAACCAAACAGAACAAATTTCACTGTGTAAGCAAGTGTTTTAATTTGGTAGCTCCGCTGTAACCTGTCCACCATAAGTGACTCTTCTAGCATTTGAAACACTAGTAGCATAGCATCAAGTGTCACAGCAACCTACAGGTTACACAAGTACAGCAAGCTGACATAAGTACTGTACTAATAGGAGCAAACAATAAGTAAGCATACATATACACACCTAAGATACAAAGTAATTGGCACCATGCAGATCATTCCTCAGTGTAATGAACTAACAGATGAGTATTGTACCTCTAACAGCAAACTGTAAAGACCATCAGGTATACAAATATCTTGGTACAGGATACTCTTTTCTGGGCTCTGCTGAGGCCTGTTGCAGTGTGGCATGATGTGGTTCCTGATGTTGTTATTTGGCCCAGACAGTGACTCAGCTGTATTTTTAGTGCTGATACTTGACATAAAGCCCAAGGGCCACAATACCTTTGGGCCCTAAGGCACCAGAAGACATTGCTTTCTTCCTAGTTTCCCACAACATCTGCTCAGGTCTCTGGGCCTCCTGTAGGGATGCAGCTTTCTTACAAGTTGCTCACCAACCTCTCTGTTCCAGGCCTTGGAAGATCTAGGACAACAGCTTTCTGTATGGATTACATGTCAACATCAAGAAAACAAAGATCCTTACCACTAAGCAAATGACAACATCATGACAGATGGGAAAAAGATTGACGTTGTCAATGATTTATTCTTGTTTGGATCAACAGTCAACACCTTTGGTACCTTGGTACCAGTCAGGAGACACTGCATTGGGCAAGTCTGCTGCCAGAGACTACTCCAAAATACTTAAGGATAATGTTGTCAGTTTGAAGACTAGGGTGCACTTGTTGATGCCATAGTCTTTTTAATCACTTGCTATGCTTCTGAGAGCTGGACAGTGAATAAACAGAATTGATGTCCTTGAGTTGTAGTGTTGGAGAAGAGTACTGAATATCCCATAGACTGCCAAAAGGACAAACATGTAGAGGGTGCTGCTAGAGTGCTGCTCCTTGGAGACAAAGATAACAAAGCTTAGTCTGACATACTTGGGGCATATTGCTGGGAGAGACTATTCTTTGGAAAGGGACATCATGCTTAGAGGGATGGCAAAAGAGAGGAAGACCCTCAATCTAATGTTTTGACACAGTGACTGCAGCAGTGGGCTCCAAGTGTGTCAGAGATGCACAGGATAGATCAGGGTTAAGATCTATTGTTCATAGGATTGCTATGAGTCGTACTCAGTGGCATCTAACAACAGGAAGCCACAGTGTAAGGAACTGTGGTGGTGCACTTGTTAAGTACTTGGCTGCTGAGTAAAAGGTTGATGGTTCAAACCTACTTTGCTCCTATGTAGAGGAGACACGGCAAATTTCTAAAACTTAAAGCCATGGAAACCCCGTGGAGCACTTCCACTGTGCCACGTGTACTGATGGAAGTTGTACTTGACTCAGCAGCACCTAACACTACAACACATACCAGATCCCATTCTTAGCATGGCAACTGGATTACAGTATTTATTATACATAAGGTTAATAACTTGCTATTGTGTAATCTTTTCATAACCAACAGCAGGAATTTTAAAGTCCAAGTTAGAAATGTAGTCTGAGTTTTTGAAAGCTTTATAAGAATCCCAGAACACTTGATTGTGCTTATGTGAAACCTATACTTGGACCAAGAGTTGGACAGTGACTAGGGATGACAGAAAAATTTATGCCTTTGAGCTGTGGTGTTGGAGAAGAGTATTGAGTATACCATGGACTGCTAGGAGAATAAACAGTTTCGTCCTGGGAAGGGTGAAACCAGGCTGCTTCTTGGAGGCAAGGATTCTTTGACATATTTTGGACATGTTGCAAGGAGGGACCAGACCTTGGAGAGAGACGTCATGCTTGGGAGGGTGGAGGGACAGCGACAGCACAGAAGAGTAAGACCCTCGATGATATGGATTGATTCAGTGAGTGGGGTAATCAGGGTAACTGTGTCAGAGACAGATTGGCACAGGATAGAGCAGAGTTTAGGGCTGTTGTACATAGAGTCGCTGAGTCACAGGTGACTTGATGACACATGACAACAACATGTTCAGAACTGTTGCTCTTCTTCCTATGTAACAGTTTGTGAGGAATACAATATAGATCTTTTTGATTATAGTGGATTGTTCCCCACCCCAGTACACCTTTTCTTCAGCTTCCATAAAGGCTTCACTATCATATTCATTATTTATTTCCCATAGCTCATGAATGGCTTTGGAAAAAATGTCTCCTTACCAAAACTTTCGGGATCTGGCCATGAAATGCTTTCCTTTATATAAAAATCATCCATAGCAACTCAGCAGCAGCATTCTCCCTCCACCCCCTGACCCTTTCTAGCAGCCGCATTTTGTACATGTTCCAATGGTTCCTAGTCTTTACTTTCACAGAAGTGGTAACATTTCCTGAAGATAGAGTTGTGTGCTGTCAATTCTGATTCACACAAGTCTTAAAAGATGGAATAATTTCCTAGATTGTAATCTTTATGGAAGACACTGCCAGGCCTTTCT
>NW_006399872.1:9296812-9300193 GCF_000299155.1 Elephantulus edwardii
TTTGCAATCACTTGTTATGCATCAGAGAGTTGGACAATGACTAGGGAGGATAGAAGGAGAATTGATGCCTTTGAGCTGTGGTGCTGGAGAAGAGTATTGAATGTACCATGGCCTGCCAAGATAACAAATATATTCATCCTGGAGAGGGTTAAACCAGGCTACTCCTTGGAGGCAAGGATTTTGGGGCTTCGTCTGACATACTTTGGACATGTTGTAAGGAGAGACAAGTCCTTGGAGAGGGACATCTTGCTTGGTAGGGTAGAGGGACAGCGTAGAAGGGCAAGACCCTCTATGAGGTGGATTGATTCAGTGACTGGGGTAATCGGGGTGGGTTTGTCAGGGGCAATGCAATTGGCACAGGATAGAGCAGTGTTTAGGGCTGTTGTACATAGGGTCGCTATGAGTCGCAAACGACTCGACAGCCATAACAACAACAACAACAACCTATTGATAGGAGTTGAATATATGACAAATATATTTCAATTCATTGAGAAAATCCAATTAGATACCAGTTTACACTAAAGGTTTTGATGTGTTACATGAGTTAGTAAAATGGTATGTATGTACACATACATAACATGAGCATATAGTATGTGTATGATATGTAGATAGATGAAGAGATGAAGGCTAGTAGAAAACCATAGGACAAGATAACTCATGTGAAATGAGATAAAGTAAAAAAGTAATACATATAGGAGAGATTTTCCCATTGCAATATGTTTTTTCATTTGACTTCCTGGCTGCTGGTGCCAAGAGTGTTGACTGTGGAGCCAAGCAGACTAAAGTTGTTAATCTCAAGATCTTCACCATCCATCCTGATGCTGCTAATTGGTCCAGTCGTCAGAATCTTTGTCTTGATATTGTGCCTCAATCCATATTGAAGGCTGCAGTCCTTGCCCCTCTGCAGCAATCGCTTCAGGTCCTCCTCAGTTTCAACAAGCAGGGTTTTGTCATCTGCATAATGCAGATTGTTGATAGATCTTCCACCAATCCTGACACCACATTTCTCTTCATAGAACCCAGCCTCCTGGATAATCTGTTCTGCATACAGGTTGAAAAGGTAAAGTGTTCTGGGATTCCCATTCTTCTCAGAGTCAGCCATAGTTTGTTGTGATCCACACAGTCAAACGCCTTTGCATAATCAATGAATCACAGATAGACATTCCTCTGGTATTCCCTGCTGTCAGCTAAGATCCATCTAACATTAGATACAATAGCGCTAGTACCACGACCCCTTTTAAACCCAGCCTAGACTTTGGCAGTTTTCTGCTGATGTGCTGCTCCAGTCGTTTTTTTGATAATCTTCAGTAGAATCTTGCTATAACTAGGACAAGTAAAATCATGAGTAATCAAGAAACATAAAATACGAAAAGGTTGCCACTTCAGAGCCCATTAGACAGCTGCATGTTAGGAAAGCAGTACCTTTTGCTGATGGAGAATTTCAAAGGGGCTCAGGTGACATAGAGGGTAAGGAGTTGTGCTTCTAACTAAAAAGCAGCACCTCTCTGGCTATTCAAACTCACCAGCAACTTACTGGGAGGAAGCGGGACAACTTTCTAGCATACAATAAACAGCTTCTGAAAACCCGCTGGAGTATAATTTTCAATTTCATGGCAATTACTTCAGACTTTGACTCTCATACATTGTGGTGAAAATAAGAATTGTTGCCATCTGTTGGCTTCTTCTTATTTGCTGTCTAGTCCAGTAGACTCAGCTACCCAATGAACAACAGATCTGATCCTATTCCGGGCCATCCTTTTAATCTCTGACATACTTTAGTCCATTGTGGCTGTCAGTGTGTCATCTCATCTCTTTGAGGGTCGTCTTCTCTTGATGTCCTTTCCAAGAAATAGCCTCTCATCAACAATTTGCATTATGCAGATAACACAACCCTGCTTGCTAAAGCTGAGGAGGACCTGAAGTGCTTCTGCAGAAGGTCAAGAACTTCAGGTATGGATTGAAGCTCAACATCAAAAAAACAAAGATTCTCAATACTGGGACAGTTGGCAATATCATGATAGATGGTCAAGAGATCAACGTTGGTAACAACTTCGGTTTGCTTGGCTCTATAAACAACACTCTTGCACCAGCAGCCAGGAAATTAGAAGACAAATTGCATTGCGAAAGTCTGCTGTCAGAGACCTCTCCAAAGTAGTGAAGATCAACGATGTCAGTCTAGAGACTTAGGTGCACCTGATAGAGGCCATGCTATTTGTAATCACTTGCTATGCATCAGAGAGCTGGACAATGTCTAGGGATGATAGAAGGAGAATTGATGCCTTTGAGCTGTGGTGCTGGATAAGAGTATTGAATATACCGTGACGTGCTAGGTGAATAAACAAGTTCGTCCTAGAGAGGGTGAAGCCAGGCTGCTCCTTGGAGGTAAGGATTCTAAAGCTTTGTCTGACATACTTTAGACATATTGTAAGGTGGGATTAGTCATTGGAGAGGAACGTCATGTTTGGGAGGGAGGAGGGACAGCACAGGAGAGGAAAACCCTCAATGAGGTGGATTGATACAGTGACTTGGGGATAGGTGTGTTGGAGACAATAAGATTGGCACAGGATAGAGCAGGTTTTAGGGCTGTTGTACATAGGATTGCTAGTAGTCCAGGCAACTCAACAGCACCTAACAACACCACCATGGCCAAAGTATGTGAGATGATGTTTTGCCATCCTTGCTTGTGAGAAGAAAGTCTGGCTGGACTTTCTTCAAGACATATTGCATTGCCAACTTTAAGGTACACAGTTGAAGCTACTAGCTGTTCCATGGGAAAAAAATGAACAGTCCCTTTCCATGTGATTTACTACCTTTGCAAATATGCTGGAGGGTTAACCAGGAGTTGGTTCTAACTTGATATAACAACATATGAACATATGTCTATGTTTCCTTATTGCAATATTATTATTTACTGCAAAATTTACCTTAGTGGAAAATAATTGGAAGCAAGATAAATGTACATTAATGTCACTCACTGCTGTGAAGTCAGAACCACCTAATGCTGACCCTCCAGCGGGTTTTGAGAGGTTGTACATTGCACGGAGGGAGGTTGCTTTCTTTCTTTCTTGGAGCCGTTGGTGGAGTCAACCTTTGAGTTAGCAGCATGACTTCCTATAACTACATTACTAGCACACCCATTAATACAGGAGTGGTTGAAGAAGAGACCGAATGTGTTGAGTCATTTTTATGACTTAGTCACGGATACGACGTTTCCCCACCACGTACATTTGGAAGGATGAGACCATTGATAAATCGGTGTGAAGAGGGTTTTTTTAAATTTTTTTTTAATTTTTCATTTCAATGAACATCTACAGAGATTTTGGAATTCCATTCATTCATTGTTGCACCCTTCTCCCCGCCCCTCCCACCCCCGTTTGCTCC
>NW_006399872.1:9300293-9305342 GCF_000299155.1 Elephantulus edwardii
AAAAACCCTATAAATTTTTAGATATGTTAACTAAGATAATTTTTAAAATTGGAAATTAGCTATGTCATGAAAGGTAATTATTTTAACACTCCAAGCGTGAAAAGTTGCACTCAGAAGAAATTACTTTCTCCCCTTTCATTTGTTAAAATTTTGTTTTTGTACAGAAGAAAAAAAAGGTTTTGTTAAAATATTTTCCCACCTGTGTAGAATTTTCAGAAATTTTGAGAGTGATAGCAATCTGTTATCTTAATGACTTATTTACTCAATGAATTATAAGTTATAATTAATTGCCATTGCTTTTTTGGTAAATGCATGAACTGACTGCTTCTGAATTAATAAAGATAACCTTAGCTCCTGAAATACATATATTTGGTTACTAGGAGCTTCAAGAAAGAGTCCTTTTACTGTGTCACAGGATTGCTTTCAAGGCTGATCTGCTTACCTGGGACTTCACTCATTGCTTTACTCAGCAAATAGGTACCATCATGATGTAAATATCAGGTATCCAAAGACATCAATCAGGATTGAGGTAGTAATGGTTCATTCAGATGATTAAGCAAGCTGCACTTTGAAAAAACATCCCAATTCAGCATTGCATTCAGTGTCTCATATAATGAATCATTAAACTGCTTTTGTATTTTTTAACCTAATTTGTTAATAAGTTTGTGAGAAGCCACTTATCCAGCTTCTGATCCAGAGTTCTCACTTGGTTCACAGCAAGTGAAGGTGACAAAGTGCTCAATTAGAAAGAAGCTCTCATTCCACTTAGGATGGAAGCAGTGTGTATAACAAAACTCAAATTCATTAAAAACCAAAAGTACAGACTTACTGAAATGATAGAAAGTGGAGGAGCAACACTTCAGACTGTCAAATTATCATCTTGAGATGCCCTTTTAACTTTGAACTGGAGCCACTCCTGCTGTTGTGTACCATAGAGTCGGAACTGACCCATAGCTGACCCTCTGGCAGGTTTTCAGAGGCAGTTAATCGCACAGGAGGAGATTGCCCATCCGTCTCCTATTGAACAGCTGGTGGATTTGAACCACATGCCTTTGGGATCGCAGTGCAGCTTCTTGCCACTAGGCCATCAGAGCTCCAAAGCTGCTCCCAGAGATCGTCTTTTAGGTAACTAGCTAATTGACCTGCAAAAAACACCTGAGGAAAAGATACACAGACCAGTCAACTACCAGGCCCAATAGGCAACATTTGCACAAAAGCATAGGTGGAGATAGCAAGGAGGGGCAGAGAAGCTGGAGGCATGAAAAAGGAAAGGGCAGGGTGGACATTGAAGAGTGCTGCTGACATGTTGTGAAGCCCCTAAAACTCAGATGTTCAGAGTAACAGAACCAAGTTAAAGAGAGTTTTAAAATGCCACTGTTTAGTAGGGTTTTTAAGAAATAATGGTGAATGTTTCACTTGATATCATCATAAACATCTATTACAATTCACCCATTTAGAAGTAAGTTGTGGCAGCATCGTCGCTCCGGAGTGGACCAAGAGTAGTGCTCCAGTAATGCTTACATACTTGATGCAGCAGTGAGAATCCTAAAACTCTATAGATGGAGTCCATAGAGTCTTTACATCCTTTTGTAACAAGTGATTTCTGCTCCTGAACAAATTGTAAGTATTAAGAAGGTGCTGCTTTAGGTAGGTACATTATATAATGGCTGCCAGCACAGGAGAGTCTCCATCCAAAAACAAAAAAGAGAAAAAAGACCGCAGATTAATTGATTTCATATCAGTCCTGCATACCTTAATAATCCCCGATCGTGTCAGTGCCATCACATTATACAGTTTAGTGATGAATTTGAATCAAAGTAAGTAGGATAGGTCTTTAAGGGAGGATTAAGTGTTGCATTCAGTGATACAAGTTTCCTTTTTAAACCATTGAAAGCTTAGTGTTTAAAGTGCAACATCAGTGGGGAAAATTTATGTAGAAAATAGCTTTCTCTTTGGCAGTCATCACTGGGAGTTTTCCCATTCAGCTGAAACACTTCAAGTTTAATGACTGTAATTCACTACATAATTTTATTTGTTAAAGTATGAGGAAAATGAAATAAAGCAGTCTGGGAAAAAAGTAAAAATAATGGACTCGTGTCGGAGTACATAAACCATGTGGGGTATTCACACTGTCGTTACCAGTTGCTGTCGAAT
This sequence comes from Elephantulus edwardii, assembly GCF_000299155.1. Taxonomy (NCBI): domain Eukaryota; kingdom Metazoa; phylum Chordata; class Mammalia; order Macroscelidea; family Macroscelididae; genus Elephantulus; species Elephantulus edwardii. The sequence goes on from NW_006399872.1 coordinate 9,302,448, forward strand.
GGATTGGACTCATGGCAACCCCTGTATGTCTGTGTGGAACTGCCCTTCATAAGGTTCTCAGTGGCTGAGTTTTCAAAAGTTGACAGCCAGGCCTTTTTTTCTGGGTGCCTCTGGATGGTTTCCAACTTTTGCTTAACAGCTGAGCTAGCTAAACTATTTGCACTGTTAGCCGGTTGTCCTTGAGTTGATTCCAATTCACAGTGACTCCATTGGGTTTCCAAAGTTATAAAGAATTTATTTTCCTCTTTAAAAAAATTTACTTGCAAATAATAACTCATTTACATTGTGTTTCATTCACGTGTGTTGTGTTTTATACAATTTTTCACTTACATTGTGTTTCAATCATTCATATATAGTATTTGGTATAATTTGTTACTGTTGATCTATACCTGTCATTACCCTGTCTTTTCCAGTTCCCATTGAATCTTTCCTATTCTTTTACCTTCCTGTCTGCTAACTAAACTTTACATCCTAGTATTTCCACCCTTCCCCTTTTCCACTCCTTTCGGACATTTATGCACATCTTACTAGTTATCCTACTGCTTTTTCCCCCTTTTTCTTTTTTTATTATTAATTTTAACAGACATTTACAGAGGTTATCCTACTACTTTAAAAAATTTATTATTACTAATTTTAATGAAAATTCACAGAGATTTTGGATTTCCATTCATTCATTGTTGCATTTTTCTCCCTGCCCACCTTTCCCCTCCAGTTCGTTCTTCTCTTTGAAAAGTAAAATTCTGTCATTGTTATACAATCCCTTCCCCCAAGTCCACTCCACTATGCAGCCTTCGTTCTGGAATCCTGTCATGACAATAATACCTAATCATATATACCTTTTAAACAATTCTCTCTCTCTCATCTGTTTCAATGCAGTATACATAATTTATCCCATCTTTCTCAGTCTCCTCCCCTGCCCCAACCCCTATATCCTACTACTTTTACACTATTGGTGTTATGCAGAATTTCCGCTTATGAGGCTGACTTCAAAGTTATGAATCTTTATAGGAAGAGACTGCATATCTTCTTCCTGGGTGAATCAAAATGTGGCCTTTTGGTTGGCAGTGCAACATGTAATGTACCATGTCCCCAGAGCTGCTTACGGATTCCTTAGGAGAGGTTAAAAATCATGTTTAAAAAACCAAATGAGTAGCACTTCTGTGATTTATGCACTGCCTTCCTGGCCATGCAGTCCCTGTGCACCACACAGGCTGAATTATAGAGTACCAGCAGAGCTGTTCATTTTCCACGTGCTGCATCATCTGAGGTGGTGATGTAGTTTGTCCAAGTAGTCTTACTGGAAGCTCTCTATCACATACAGCTAGTCAACCACTTACTTCATTTTCATGAATCTAGTAGAGCATAATTTTAATTAGTCCTTGTTTCTGTATATAGTTATTACTTTTGTACAATATTATATAAGGTAGCAAGAGTGGCATCCACTTCCTAAACAACATGCCTCTGAAAATGCTATGACCTTTGATAAATGTTGATAGTTATAGAAAGGCTTCAGGCTTTTTTTCTATGAGTCTTGCTCTACTCGAAGGTAATCAACAACAGAGGCTTGAAGGACATTGAAAACTTGCTCAGAAAATCATATTTATGTCTTTAAGCCAAAATGATGACAGCACTCTAATTTTCCTTTGGTTTAAATGCTTTTTTTTTTTGCTTACCAAAAAAGAGCTAAATTTCAGTAATAACAGAATATATTTATGACTCTATTCTTCTGGAAGGCTGTTGTCAAATAGATTTGCCACAATGTTAAAAGATTTCCTAATCACTACTTTGTAGAGACTGTAATTTTCCAAAATAATATAAAAAAGGGTAGTAAATTGCATAATTACAGAGACGAACTCTATTGGTGAGGAAATAAAAATGCCAACAATTTACTACACTTTTGAATCTCCTGTACTTTTACATTAATATCTATCACACATTCTTCTGTATTATGAGAACAAAGATGTGAACCAGTCATGCTCATGCAACAAATTTAAGAAACTCAAATCCCAGAAGTGTATTGAATGCCATGGTCTCATTCCCTAGCACTCACTCACACAGTGAGTGGCTTTCAAGAACAAAAGTTTCTTGTTCATGGTTCAGGACTCCAGAAGTCCACGCTTATTTGACTCCAGGGTGATACCCTCTTGTATCTGTTTCAGCACTTCAAGTAGCGCCCAATCCTTGATGTTCCTCAGCTTGTAGATTCATTTTTTAATCTCTTTTCCCTCTGTGTGCTTGCTTTTGTGTCTAATCTGTACTTTTTATAACCCAGAAATGATTCTGTTTAGGCCAGTTCTACACTGATATGGCCTCACTGACATAAAAAAGGCCACTATTCCCAAATAAGATTACATCTACAGGTATGGCCCTCTGCTGTCCAGTTGATTTTCATAGTAACCCTCTATCAGGTTTCCAAGACTGTGTGAATTTGAACTGTTAAACTTATGGCTAGCATCCTGACAATTTATGCACTACACTAGCAGGACCCCTTCTTCTAGTATGTTGTTGTTGTTGATTGCTGTTGAGTAGAGCACGACTCATAAGTAACCCTATGAACAAAAGCCCTAAAGCCTTTCTGTAACTATTGTTGTTTATCAAAGTTCATAGAGGCATGTTTTACAAGTATAGGGGTTAGGATTCCAACACAAATTAATCTATAGCATTCTCGCAAAGTGGAATAGTGTGAAACTGGGTAGATGTCCAATTTAAAATGTTGAAAGCTTCAAGAAACTTTTTAATTTCATTTTTTATTTCTTCTACTACCCAGTCATGTTCAAGCAAGATGAATCAGGTAACATCACAACAGACCCAATTAAAATAAAAAAGCTAACATTAGAATACTATGAAAAACTATACTCAAACAAATATGAAAATCTAGAGGAAATGGACAAATAC
>NW_006399872.1:9313412-9314078 GCF_000299155.1 Elephantulus edwardii
AATTTTGAACCATGCAGTGTTCCCTTGCTCTGTTCTGACGACTGCCTCCTGGTCCAAGTATAAGTTTCGCCTTAGAACGATCAAGTGTTCTGGGAGAACTGAGTGATACGTTTACTTATTTGCTTCCACCAGGTGGCAGTATATTTTCAGGAACAGTAGGATAACCTAAATCCTAGAAGTCCTCAAGGCTATCTAGGTTTGTTCACTGCTTTTCTTTTTTCCTAGTTCTTTCTGCTTGGGAAACAGTGTGATATTGTAGAAGTCAAAAGAGGTCTGGAGTAAAAAACATATGCGTTAGCTTCTGTTTCTGCCATCTGCAGAAATGTGAACTTGTACTAGTGACTCCTCCCCTTTCTTCTGCAGAATTGCCGGATAATTCTCAAGAATATATAAAAGGCAGATTTCTCCTCGAAATGGCTTGTGTACAACAAGAGACCAATGTAGTGACCAGTGTTGTTATGTGCCATCAAGTCACCTGAGACTCTTAGTGACCCTATGTGCAATAGCCCTGAACCATGCCCTATCCTGAGCCAATCTCAATGACTCTGACACACCTCCTTCTGTTACTCCAGTTGCCGTGTCAATCCATCTCATCTGGGGTCTTCCTTTCCTGTGCTGTCCCTCCACCCTTCAAAGCATAATGTTGTTCTCCAAGGACTGGCCCCT
>NW_006399872.1:9314748-9343372 GCF_000299155.1 Elephantulus edwardii
AAGATCTTCTCTCACTACTCTAAAGGGCCCCTTTGGCAGTAGGAAACACATAGACTATTATGGAGATTGATTTTGGAATTCAGATGCACTCTTGACAATGGAGTTTTAAATCCTTTCTTCCAAGGAGAAACTTGGTTTCACCCTCTCTAAGACAGACCTGTATGTTTTCCTGGCAGTCCATGGTATGTTTAAGACTCTTCTCCATACCACAATTCAAAGTTATCAATTCTTTTTGTGTCATCCTTAGTCGTTGCCCAGCTTTCTAATGCATATCGAGTAAGTGTAAAGACTATGGCTTGAATCAGGTGCAACTTAGTCTCTAGACTGACATGATTGCTCCTCAGTACTCTGGAGAGGTCCTGACAGTAGATTTCCCCAGTGCAATTGGTCTTTTGATTTCCTGACTGCTGCTGCTAAAAGTGTTGATTGTCGAGCCAAGAAAGCTGACATTTTAAACAACCTCAATCACTCCTCTATCTTTTATGATGCTACCAATTGGCCCAGTGGTGAGAATCTTTGTCTTCTTGATGACGAACTTCAATCTATATGGAAGACTACAGCCCTTGACTTTCTGTAGCAAGTGCTTCACATCTTCCTAAGTTTCAGCAAGCAAGGTTTTGCCATCTGCATAACATAGGTTGTTGATGAGTCTTCCTCCAATCCTGATGTCACATTCCTCCTTGCATAGCCCAGGCTCCTGAATGATCTGTTTCACACAAAGATTGAAAAGGTATGGGGACAGAATGCATCCTTGATGTACTCCTTTTCCTGATTTTGAACCATGCAGTATTTCCTTGCTCTGTTCTGAGGACTGCTCCCTGGTCCGAGTATAGATTTTGCATGAGCACAATCAAGTATTCTGGGATTTCCATCCTTCTCAAGGTTAGTCATAATTTGTTGTGATCCACACAGCCAAATGTCTTTGCATAGTCAATGAAACATAGGTAAATATTCCTCTGGTACTCTATTTTCAGCTAAGATTCATCTGACATTGGCGATATTGTTTGTAATGCCACAGCCTCTTCTAAACTCAGCTTGTATTTCTAGTAGTTCTCTGTCGATGTACTGTTCCAGTCATTTTTGGATAATCTTCAGCAGTGGCTTGCTTGTGTGTGATATTAGCAATACTGTACTAAAATTTCCGTACTCTGTCAGGTCACTTTTTTTTTAGGGGAATAAATATGGATTTCTCCAGAAGAAAAAGACTGATAATCCGATTATAAACCTGGAAAGACTTTTCGCAGAGGAAGACATTCAGAAGGCCAACAGACACAAGAAGAAATGCTCTAAATCACTGGCAATAAGAGAGATGCAAATCACAGCCACAATGAGAGACTATCTTACCCCAATAGCAGTGGCAAAGTTCAGCAGTGCAACAAGTAATAAATGCTAGAGAGGATGTGGAGAGATAGGAACATTGTTGGTGGGATTGTAAAATAGTACAACCACTGTGGAAGGATGTTTGGCATTTCCTCAAAAAGCTGAACATAGAAATTCCATATGACTCAGTGACTCCACTGTTTGGAATATACCCTGAGAAAATGAGAACTGAGGCACAGAGACTTTTATACAAATGTTCATAGCATCCTTATTCACCATACTAAGAACATGGAAATAGCTGAAATGCCCAACCATAATGGGATGAATTGAGAAAGTATAGTACATTCACACTATGAAATACTACAGAGCATTTAGAAGCAGTGATTTTGTAAATGACCACCTAACATAGGAGGGACTGGAGAGCATTATGCTGAGTGAACTCAGTCTCATAAAGAGAAACACTGTATAAGACCATTATTGTAAAATGAGTGCGAGGATCCAAAGATGGGAGAGGGTGCTTAATCATAGCATCACACAATCTGATGGTGGAAGGAGGGATCGGTAAAGGAAAGGGGAAAGATCTGGTGTGAAAAACAATGTATATGAAATCTAGGAACTTTGTATGTAAACCAGTATTTAAAAAGGTGGGGGGGATCTCTTCCAGTCAGTTGGCCAGGTGGTTGTCCTCTAGATTTCTTTGACACAAACTGTTGAGCATGTCCAGGGCAGCATATATTTGTTGAAATATGTCAATTGGTATGCCATCAATTCCTGGGGTCTTGTTTTTGCCAAGTCTTTCAGAACAGCCTGAACTTTCTCCTTCATCACCATTGCCTCTTTATCTTATGTAGTTTAATGAAATTCTTCTGTGTCAGTCAATTCTTTTTGGTACAGTGATTTACTCTTCCCATCTTTTGTAATGTTTCCTGGATCATTCAATATTCTGCCAATAGCATACTTAAGCATTGCACTCGAGGCTTGAATTTGTTCTTAGTTCACACAGCTCTAAGACATGCTTAGCAAATCTGGCCCTTTTGATTTTCTGACTCCAGATCTTTGCACATTTCATTTTTAATGCTTTACTTTGTCTTCTTGAGTTGCCCTTTGGTATCTTCTGTTCAGCTTCTTAATTTCCTGTTTTGTTTCCTTTGCTTTGGCTTCCTGGTGCTCTATTCGGAGTGCAATGTTTGGAGTTTCTTCTGACATCCATCTCGATCTTTTCTTCTTTGTCTTTCTAATGATCTTTTGCATTCTTCGTGGATTTTTGATATCCTCTCACAGCTCATCTGGTCTTCATTCATAAGTGTTCAAGGCCTCAAATCTGTTTCTAAGATGATTTTTAAATTCAGATGGGATAGACTTAAGGTCAAATTTTCGTTCCTGTGGATTTAACACTCTTTAGCTTTAGTTTGAACTGTCTTATGAGTAGTTGCTGGTCTGTTCCACAATCACCACCTGGCCTACTTTTCACAGCTGGTATTAAGCTTTTCCAGTGATTCTTTCTACAGAGTAATTGATCTGATTTCTATCCATACCATCAGATGAAATCAATGTGTATAAAAGGTATTTGCAATTAATAAATCATTGATTGTACAAAATTCTATCATTCTATCCCCTGCCTCATTTCTGTCATCAAGTCCATGTTTTATGACTACTGGTCCTTTTTCCCTGTTACCAACTTTTGCATTTGAGTCACCTATTATTATTAATGCATTTTGGTTGCATGTTCAATTGATTTCTGACTGCAAATGTTGGTAGAAATAAACTAATTCTTCCTTTTTGGCTCTGGTTGTTGGCACATGTATTTGAATGATAGTGCTATTTACTAGACTTCCTTATATGGGTATGGATATTATCCTGTCACATTGTATTTCAAGATGGATCTAGAAATGGTCTTTTTGTGTGTGTGTGTGTGTGTGTGTGAGCATTTTTATTGTTTCATCATTTTAATATTTAACCCTTACCCTGTTTATTTTTTTAATTTATTATTAATTTCAATGAAAATTTACAGAGACTGGATTTCCATTCATTCATTGTTGCACTTTTCTCCCTTTCCAGTCCTCCCCCTAGAAATTACTTTTTTAACTATGAAAGCAACCTCATTTTCCCTCACCATTTCTTTTTATTAGCTTTTCATCTCTGGCGTAGAGGATCCTGTAATTATTCTATGCCAAGCCATCTCATTTCAGCAGTATGTTAATATTTATGTGCTCCATTTCTTTCTTAACGATGTCTATTTTCCCTATATTGATGTTTCTCACATTCCATGCTCTAATCATTAGTGTCTGCTTAAAACTGTCCCTCCTCCTTGTGTTTTTAAATTTGAGGGTGCGGCCTCAGGTGCCAAATCTGATAGTCTGCTCTAAGTGTGCCCTATTGTACATAGGGTTTTCAAAGGACTGCTATTTTGGACGTGGATGGAAAATTCTTCTTCCTAGTCTACCTTGGATGCTCAGCTTTAGAATAATAACAGGTAAGCATTTTACCAAAAGGAGCAGATGATAGACATTTCCCTTTTACAGAAGTAATCAATGAATTCAGTTTCGCTCCCTCCCCCTTGGTGCATGTGTCTTTTCTGTCCCCATCCCTCCTCCATCAGCATCCCCTTGCACTACTGCCTACCCTGCCCAGCACCTCCCTCTCCCCCCAGCTAATCCTTGATACGATGGCTCAGGCCTCAATTCACTTCTGAGTTGCATCACACCTCATGCTTCTGCTGGTCTCTCAATGCTGCTGCCTGTCTTGAATTTAGGAGGATCTAAGTTCAAATACTATGTACCAGTTTTAGGGAAGGATTTTTTTGTATGAGGCAATATTGGGGAAAGATCCTTGTCCCGGAGCCTCTGCTCTAGGACTGTAGTCTTGTGACTTAGTGTCTCTGCTCTTGTGTTTGCAGCATAGTGCAGTTACAGTAGGATAATTTCCCAGATGAGTGCTATATCTCCTCTAGATCTGGTATGCTGGTGTTGTTGACTCCTGCCATGTATTAAGTCCAGGGGTTCCAGATGCTAGTTTGGTTTAATGTCTTGCTTTGGATCCTGATTGTCAACAAAGCTCCCTGTAAAATTAGTTTACAGTGACTTGTCATGTTCTAGGGAGCTCTGATGATCTAGTGCATAAAGAGTTGCACTGCCAACCCCAAAGTAGGCAGTTCGAATCCACCATTTGTTCTACAGGAGAAAAGTGGACAATCTTCTCTTGTGTAATTTACAGACTCTGAAAACCCTCTAGAGGGTTTGTTTCAATTTGACAACTTACACACACACACACACACACACAGAGGGTTTGTTTCAATTTGACAACACACACACACACACACACACACATTTGTGATCATGTTCTAGACATGCAAAAATGGTCCTTTTGGAAAATGGTCTAAAATATTCTAAAACTCTTTATTGACCCAAATCAATTTATTGTAGCAGTAGATGATTACTTAATTTTAAAATTCTGAGCTATAGTAATTTGCTCACTTTAAATATCTAATAGCCTGATATATAATCTTTATTTTTTAAAGCAGTACAATCCTTTATTGAGTTTACTCAGATATTGCTATTGTTGTTGTTATGTGCTGTCGCTTGCGACTCATAGCAACCCTATGCACAACAGCACTAAACCTTGCACCAATCAGATTGCCTCTGAAACACCCATTCCGATTACCCTAGTCACTGAATCAGTCCACCTCATAGCAGTTCTTCCCTTCTTGTGCCATCCCTCCACCCTCCCAAGCATGATGTCCCTCTCCAAGGACTTATCGCTCCTTACAACATGTCCAAAGTGTCAGACAAAGCCCCAGAATCCTTGCCTCCAAGGAGCATCCTGGTTTAATCATCTCCAGGATGAATCTGTTTGTTTTCTTGGCAATTCATGTTACATTCAATACTCTTCACCAGCACCACAGCTCAAAGGCATCAATTCTCCTTCTATCCTCCCTAGTCATTGTCCAACTCTCTGATGCATAACAAGTGATTGCAAAGACCATAACCTGTATCAGACACACCTTAGTCTCCAGAGAGACACCATTGCTCTTAAGTACCCTAGAGAGATCCCTAACAACAGACTTTCCCATCGCAATATGTTTTTTTATTTCCTGGATACCAGTGCCAAGAGTATTGAACGTGGAGCCAAGCAGACTAAATTTGTTAACAATCTCAATCTCTTCACCATCCATCCTAATGCTGCCAGTTGGTCCAGTGGTGAGAATCTTTGTCTTCTTGACATTGAGCCTCAATCCATACTAAAGGCTGCAGTCCTTGACCCTCCACAGCAAGCATTTCAGGTCCTCCTCAGTTTCAGCAAGCAGGGTTGTGTCATCTGCATAACGCAGATTATTAATAGATCTTCCACCAATCCTGACACCACACTTCTCCTCATAGAGCCCAGCCTCTCGGATAATCTGCTTTGCATACAGGTTGAGAAGGTATGGAGACAGGACACATCCCTGGCATACACCTTTCCCAATTTTGAACCATGCATTGTTTCCCTGCTCTGTTCTGACGACTGCCTGTTGGTCCAAGTATAGGTTTTACATGAGAATGATCAAGTGTTCTGGGATTCCCATTCTTCTCAGAGTCAGCCACAGTTTGTTATGATCCACACAGTCAAACACCTTTGCATAATCACTGAAACACTGATATACATTCTTCTGGTATTCCCTGCTGTCATCTAAGATCCATCTAACATCAGCTACAATATCCCTAGTACCATGACCACTTCTAAACCCAGCGTGGACTTCTGGCAATTCTCTGCTGATGTGCTGTTCCAGTAGAATCTTGCTTGCATGTGAAACCAATGATATTGTTCTATAGTTTCCACACTCTGTTGGGTGACCCTTCTTTGGAATGGGAACAAATATAGGTCTCTTCCAGTCAGTTGACCAAGTGGTTGTTCTACAGATTTCTTGGCACAACTTGGTGAGCACATCCAGGGCAGCATCTGTTAGCTGAAATATGTCAATTGGTATACCATCTGTTCCTGGAGCCTTAATTTTTGCTATTTCCTTCAAAGCAGGCTTGAACTTCTTCCTTCATCACCATAGGCTCTTGCTCATATGTTATTTCATTAAATTCTTCTGTGTCTGCCAATTCATTTTGATACAGTGACTCAGTATATTCTTTCCATCTTCTTTAATACTTCCTGGATAATTTACTATTCTGTCTAAAGCATCCTTGATTATAGCAACTCAAGGTTTGAATTTGTTCTTCAGTTCCTTGAGCTTAAGGAATGCTGAATGAGTTCAGCCCTTTTGATTTTCCTACTCCAGCTCCTTGCACATTTCCTTGTAATATTTTGCTTTGTCATCCCGTGCTGCCTTTTGGAATCTTCTGTTCACCTCTTTAGTATCTTGAATTCTTCCTTGTGCTTTGGCTTCTCTGTGCTCCAGTACAATCTTCAGAGTTTCTTCTGACATCCATTTTGGTCTTTTTCCCCCCCCCTCTTCTATCTTTGTAATGACCATTTGCACTCTTCCTGGATGATACATTTGACCTATGATATTTTAAATATTTTTATTTGCTTTTATAGGATTTAGGTAGGAGAGCAAAATTTTTGACACAACATTTTAGAAAGAAGAGAGATAGGACCAGTATTCAAATTGGAAGATAAAGGAGGATGACTGTAGTCCCTAAATATTTTAAGGTATCTATTGATTGATCTAAATAAAGTTTGATAATAAGTATGGTGACAAAAGAATAATTAGTGCCATTGAATTGTGGTGTTAGAAAAGAGTATTGAATATCTTATGGACTGCCAAAAGAACAGAACAGCTTGTCATGGACGAAGCATAACCAAGATGCTCTTTTGAGGCAAGAATGGAGAAACCTCATCTCTCATCCTTTGCCCAATCCTTCTCTGTCCTCACAGGCTGCTGTCCAAGAACCCATTTTTGTAGCCACTGTGTCAATCCATCTTGCTGAATGAAGGTCTTCCAATCTTTTATTGTCCCTCTGCTTTTTTCAAGCATGATATTTTTCAGGGGCCATTCCCTCCTAATAAAATGCTCAAAGTATATGAGAAAAGTTTCACCATCCCTGCTTCTAAGGAGCACTCTGACTACACTTCTTCTAAGACAGACTAGTTTGTTCTTTTGGAAGTTGGTGTATAGACTCTGAAGCTCTGTCTGACATACTTTGGACATGTTGCAAGGAAGGACCAGTCCTTGGAGACCAGTCCTTGGACATCATGCTTGGGATGGTGGAGGAACAGGAGATGAAAACCCTGCATGAGATGGATTGACTCAGTGACTGAGGTAATGGGGGTAGATGTATCAGAGACAATAGGGTTGGCTCAGGATAGAGCAGGGTTCAGAACTGTTGTACATAGGGTTGCTATGAGTCACAAGTGACTTGATGGGACGTAACAACAACAACAAAGTCAATATTCTTTGCCAAATCTTTAATTAAAAGACATAAATTCTCTTTGATCTTCCTTATTGCCCAACTTTCATATGTATATGAAACAACTGAAAATATGATGGCTTGGATCCTTATATTAGGCTCATTATCCTAATATTCGGAGACCTTCTGAAGATAATCCAAATTTATATACATCCAATTTCTGTGGACAGATATTTAATTTTTAACTAATTAAAAAGAAAACTTTATTTTATTTCCAATGAAAATGTACAAGCAAATTAGATAATCCTTTGAAAAAATTTTGTATGAATTATTCCTTCAATTATGTTTGTTCTATTTCCATTGACCTGACTTCCTTTCCCCCTCTCGTCATGTTATTTCCATTATATGGTGGATGTTGTAAGATGCTGCCATCGAGTATGACCCATATTGACACCAAGAACAACAGATCTAAACCCTGTCATATTCTGTGCCATCCTCACACTTCCTGACACACCAGAACCCATTACGGCAGTTACCATGTCAATCCACCTGGTTAGGGGATCTTCCTCTCCTTCTCTTATCCTCTGCCTTTTCAAGCATCATGTCTCTCTCCAAGGAATAGCCTTTCCTAGCAGCATGCCCAAAGTATGTGATGCTAATCTTGTCTTTGCCTCCAAGGACCATTCTGGCTGTACATTCTCTAAGACATATTTTATTGTTCTATTGGCAGCCCATGGAATGTTCTTCTCCAATACTACAGCTCAATGATATCTATTCTTCCTCTGTAATTCTTATTCATTATCCCACTCTCAGATGAACAACAAATGATTGGAAAGACTGTGGCCTGAATTGGTTGTACCTTAGTTCTCAAACTGACATAATTGCTCCTCAATAATTTGGAAGGATCCCTGACTTGAGAATTTCCCAGTGAAATATGTGTCCTAATTTCCTGACTGTTGGTACAAAACTTGTTGAATGTGGATCCAAGTAAGAAGAAGTTTTTGACAGTTTCAATCTTTTCTCCATCTATCATGATGTTGCGTATTGGTCAAGTGTTAAGAATTTTGTTTTATTTATGTTGAGATGAAATCCATACTCAAGGCTGTATTCTTTGATCTTTTACAAGTGCTTAAAGTCCTCTTCACTTTCAGTATGCAAAGTTATGTCATCTGCATAACACAGCTTGTTGATGAGACTTTCTCTGATTTTGATGCCACATTCTTCTTCATAGAGTTCAGCTTCTCCACTAATTTGCTCAGCATACGGATTGAATGGGTATAGAAGAAAATACAACCCTGACACACTTCTTTTGTAACTTTAAACCTTGTAGTGTTCCCTTGTTTTGTTCACACAACAGCCTCTTGGTCAATTATAGGTTTTACATGAGCACAATTAAGCGCTCTAGGATTCTCATTCTTCTTAATATTAGTCGTAACTTGTTATGATCCACACACTCAAAAGCTTTTGTATAGTCAACAGAGTATAAACAGATATTTTTCTGGTATTTTTTTACTTTCAGCCAGGTTCCATCTATTATCAGCAATGATGTCCCTAGTGCCACAGTGTCTTCTAAATCCTGCTTATTTTGGGGAATATTGTGGAGGAAGGGAGGGCCTCTGGCCAGGACAGATCACCTAAGCTCTGGATAAGTGCAAGCCTCCAGTGGCCTTTAGTACAGGGTAGAGAAAGCTCCCTTGTGTTTGGCTGTACTGGCTCAAGAAAGCTTGCCACCTGGGAAGACAGCTGCTATATCTGTTGAGCTGGGAGTGGTCCACACAAAGCAGAGGTTCTCCTAGCCAATCCACATGTCCCATATCTGTAAGCCCACCCTATCCTGTCTTCCTGTTTACTTGTTCATATATAATTGTGCTGCAGTCCCCAATAAATTTGAGCTGGATTGACTCTCTGATCCTTTCCTAGAGTGGTGTGTCTCTGTCGTGCTTACCCCCATCAGGGTGTCACTGTTCATTGCCTGCGAATGGTCAGTGACATATGGTGCCCAGAACAGGATGTAGTATCGGGCGAGTACCCTCAGTGCTCACTCCTGTCAAGTTTTTGGGTGAGAACCCTCTGTGCCCACTCCCATCAGGGTTTCGGGTGAGTATTCCCTGCTCTCACTCCCATCAGGGATCAGGGGAGCACCTCTTTCTGTGCTCATTCCCATCAGGGAATGGGAACCTGACGTAGTTTAGGGGACGTGATGAAGGTTTAGGGACCTGACATAGTCTTGGGAACCTGACGTAGTCTTGGGGACCTAATGTAGTCTTAAACTTGATGAAGGTGGAAGGGAAGTGACCTGGCGTAGGTCTACCTTATCGGGTAAGCACCCCTTGCTTAGGTGAAAAAGCAAGGGAAAATCCTTTCTTTTTCTTTCTTCTCTTCTTTCTGCACTTGCCCCTGTCAGGGAGCAGGGAATCTGATGCAGGTCCATCTTATCAGGCAAGCGCTCCCTTGCTTTAGCCTGGGTAATTTGGCAATCAATTTAAAAGATTCGGCAAGCAATTTGAAAGATCCTCAAGTGAAGTGTTTAATGTCCTTGTTAGAAAGTAGAGAGGTCAAACTTACATAATCTCAAGATTCTTCCTTTTGGACAACAGTTGTTGATATTGCCCCTTGGATTACTGCTGCTCACATCTTTAATGTGCAAACCTGGGACCTACAACACCCTTTTCCAGCAGGAGGTAACTAAGAGGATGTGGTGTCCTTCCTCGTAATGAATCAGGGGGAAATAACAGGGAAGGACAAAGGAGATCAATCAGAACTGGTTTTGACAAAGACTGTGACACCATTAGAAGAAATACACCATCAGCTGTTTGTTATGGCAGGGGACCTAAAACAGCCCTAAAAAATTTAGAGACAATTATAGCACCACCTCTTCTCTAGTCTCCTGAGAAGTGAGGAAAACAAAGAAAGCAGTTGGGGACAATATAGAGAAAGCAGTGAAGAAACAGGAAATTCTTGGGCTGACGTGTCGGGTGATCAGTGAGACATTGGTGGAACTCTGAGGTACGTATGTACTTTGTTAGTGTGTGCCTAACACCTGAATGTCCTTTACACAAGGTATTGTGTGATCAGTGTGACACACTGAGGCACATGTGGTTTCGTGTTGGCATATATCTCACACCTGACTATCCTCTACAGTGATATCCATGGGTTGAGAGAGAGTTAAAAGAACTTAGGGCAGCTGTTAGAGATGATGGAGTTCGTTTTCCGCGAGCAAAGGCACAGCTTAATTCATTAAGTCTTAATTTAAACACCTCTCAAGATTGGAAAGATATGATGAGGGAAGTCTTTTCAAACCCTCCCATATGTGTTCACTGGCAATCAGATACACCTCCTAGTGAGCTGCCAATATGGGTTGCATGGAAGGATCCATTAGATCAAGTATGGAAAGGGCCTGATCCTTTACTACCTGTCGCGAGAGGTTTTACTTGTATTTTCCTACAGAACAAACCACTTCCTGTGTGGATTCCTACTCGTCATGTCTGATTCCAAATTAAGGTGGCATAGACTTAAGGTCATATTTTGGTTCCTGTGGATTCAATTTATTTTACCTTAGCATCAGCTTGAACTTACATATGAGTAGATGGTTGTCTCTTCCACAATCAGCTCCTGGCCTAGTTTTCACAGCTGATATTGAGTTTCTACAGAAGTTCTTTCCACAGAATTAATCAGCCTGATTCCTATGCATTCCAGCAGGTGAAATCCATGTATATAACTTGCATTTATGTTTCTTATTAAACGTATCAATCATTATCTCCAACTTCATTTCTGTCACCGAGTCCATATTTTCTAACTACTGATTTTCCTCTGTTCTCAACTTTTGCATTCCAGTCACTCATTATTATTAATGCATCTTGATTGCATGTTCAATCTCTGACTGTAAAAGCTTCTGTAGAAATATATTTCCTCTTCTTTGGCTCTGGTTGTTGGTGCATATATCTGAATGATAGTGGTATTCACTGGACTTCCTTGTATGCGTACGGATATTATCCTGCCACTCACAATACTGCATTTCAAGACAGATCCAGAAATTACTTTTTTAACTGTGAAAGCAAACCCATTTTTCTTTACCTTTTCATCTCCAGAGTAATACATCATATGATATATATGATCTGACTCAAAATGCCCCATCTCACCAAGACTTAGTATGTCAATATTTATGCATTCCATTTCTTCCTTAACAATATCTAATTTTTCTATATTCATGGTTCTCACAGTGAAAGCTCCACCTCAGTTGCCCTGTTAGTCTACATGTGTTCTGTTGTACATAGGTTTTTCAGAGGCCTGCTATTTTGGAAGTGGATGGCCAATCCTTCTTCATTAATGGTTTTACAGAAGTATCTCCAACTTTATTTTATCTAGCATATTATTTATTAAGATAGTCACTAAAACAGGAGTTTAAAAATCTATTTATTTGATCTAATTATATAGTTGATATTTGATTTTTATTATGTTTATCTCCTCCCCCCTTGGAAGCAGGAGTGGCATCCACTTCCATAAACAGCTTGCCTCCGAAAACCCTTTGAACCTGGAGAAAACATGAAAGTCACGTTAAGTGTCAAGGACTTTCTTTCACAGGGTCGCTGTGAGTTGCCTACGACTTGATGGCATCTAACAACATAGAGAGAGACCAGTTAGCCTAGTGGACCAAAAGCCAAAGGTGGGTGACTGTAATCGGTGGCCCTAAGGCCTGTCTATAATTGTGTTTGGTGAAACATTCTTCTAGGTTGTATAACCATGGTGTGTCCACTTGCTGTACAGAGGTAACCTGTGATCACTGTGAAGCTGAACACTGTGACACTGACGTGTCAAATGGGACAATGGTTGCCCATAGTGGACAGTGTTTGGTGGAGCTCCTGGTTGAAACAAGCTTGGAAGCAGGACTGGCATCCACATCCGTAAATAGCTTGCCTCCAGAAACCCTATGAACCTGGAACAAGGATGAAAGTCATGCAAGTGTCGAGGACTTTCGTTCATAGGGTCGCTATGAGTTGCCTACAACTCGACGGCACTTAACAAATCCCCATCCCAGTGGTTTTTAAAGGAGTTCTGGTGGCCTAGTGGTAAGAAGCTGCACTGTAGTCTCAAAAGGCACGCAGTTTGAATTCACCAGCTGCTCTGGTGGACATAGATGCGCTATCCTTCTTGTGCAATTACTGCTTCTGAATGTCCATTGGAGGGTCAGCTTCAACTTGACAGCACACAACAAATGAACTTTTAAGCTGAATTATAAAACTGATGGAGAGAGTTTTCTTCCACTAAGAAACTTGAATATCTAAGCAAGTTCGATAGCCAGTTTTTCTTGACCATTAGATTCCTTATGCCATTAGGTCTTTTGTTAATGCTGTTCAGAATATGACATTCATTACAGACTATGTAATAATCCCAGAGTCTTTAGGGGAACTCTGGTGGCTTAGTGGTAAAGAATTGCACTGCCAACCTAAAGGTGCACAGTTTGAATCCACCAGTTGCTCTGCAGAAACAAGATGAATAATCTCCTCCCCTGTGATATACTGCCTCTGAAAACAGAGTGGAGGGTTAGCTATGGCTTGGTTCTGACTTGAAAGTACACAACAACAATAACAAAGAGTATTTATTTACAGAGCTGCTTTGTTTTTGACATATGAAAAACTAAGAAATTATTTCATTTAATACTATTTTATTAAATTTCAGAATTACATAACAGGTAAGTTGTGTGTTATAACATATTTAATAAAACATGGTTCAATGTACAATTGACATATATTTATAATTTTAAATTATTTGTATTATAAAATAATTTATTAAAATAACAGATGTTCAACACTGTGGTTACATCACAATAGAATTTCCTGGCTAGTAGGAGAAAAATAGAGTAAAAAAATCAAATTCATACACACACAAAAAAAGGTGACCAGACACTGGTCTAATAGACTCAAAGAACTCAGGAGACTATGTCCATCCTTCTGGTTTAAAGCTGAAGATATTCCTAGAGATGACATTTCAGCTAACCTCATAAACTAGCCTCATAAACTGACCCAAGAGGAATATGCTCTTTTTTTAATTTTAATTTTTTCATTTTAAATTCTAATTTTATTTTAATTGTGATTTTAATGAACATTTACAAAGAGGTTAGATTCTAATGCATTCACTGTTTCACATAATACCCCCTTGCCCTTCTTTTCTCCTCCCCAGTTCACTTTAAAAAAATTCATTGTTGCACAATTACCTACCTCCCCCTCCTCAGTACTCCTTTCTTTAGAACAATTTTTTACATACATTAAAAGGACAACAACATAGGTAAACAATCCAGATGAAAGGAACTTGGGAATCAAAGGTGGAAATGAGGAGGGTGCTGATAAAATATGGAAAATGCAGCCAAAACTTCAGGTACAAAAATGGGAAGAACAAATTTTCCTATTTTTGTAAGTTTTTACATAAGGCACAATAAAAAAATTTGGAAAAAAAAAGGAACCAGGCAAATGGTGGCACGTAAAATTTTTAATGATGTATTAATATAGTATCAACAGACTTTTTGTAGTGTTTTGGATCACAGGATGCAAGCATTTTGGGCCCCAGTAAACCAATAAGTAAAGCACCATTTGGAGCTGTGATTAAAATGGCTAAAAATGCTAATGTCATCACCTCCTGTGCGTACCCTTCCAAATGGTGTGCGCTGTTTCTTGCTGTTTCCAGAGCCAGAGGGCCCAATACAGCCTGTATTTGGGAGAAAAGACGGAGCACAAAGAAGAATGTTAAACCGATTTAATATATAATTCAAGTAAATGACTTTGTTAAAACAAACATCAAGCAAGCCAACAAAGCCTAGCACCATGCACACACCTCAGAGATACTCTAAGTTTGTCTCTAGATAACTGTAGTGAAATGAATATTGCAATAAAACAAATCACACTAATATTTTGCTTTCCCAGTGTATACAGAAGTTATACTAAGTCTACTAAGTATGAAAGAAAATCAGGACAAAGTTTGAACTATTGCAAGTATAACCAAAAATGTGATAGACACACAAACAACACATTGTGTTGGAAAAATGGCACCAATAAATGCACTCAGTGCAGGGCCGACACAAAATGTCAACGTGTAAAAAACACAGTAGAAAGGCTCTAAAACAAAGAATGCCGGTACTCTTAGGAAAAAAAGACATGACTGAAAGCGCTTAGTAATTTTCATCAGTCAGTCATTTCCATGAAGTCTGAACCAGTTCATAGGTAACCCTCCAGCAAGTTTTCAGAGGCTGTAAATCACACAAGAGGTGACTGCTCATCTTTTTCTCACTGTATATCTGGTGGATTCGAACCATTTGCCTTTGGTTTGGCAGTGGACTTCCTTAACCACTAGGTTACCAGAGCTACTGAATTTTTACTAAATAATACACAACTCTATGTTCTATTTCATCAGTATGTTTGGAGAAAGAGTGACAGAGACAAATCAATATGCAGACATTTTGGGACTGATTCTGTACACTTGTCCTCTTAGTTTCCCTTTCTTTAAGTACTTTATTTGGTTACTTTGCTTATACTGTTCTCAGAATTTCATGTGTCCTAACCAAACTAAGTAGTTGCTTTGCCATATGCCAATAAATTCTTGGTGACAAGAAACAAAAAAAAAAACTCGAGTGGGCTTTAAAAAAACCTCTTTATATGGTTGTTTTCTTTTTAAAAATTCATTGTTGCCCATTTTCTCCCCTTCTGCCCCATAGCCCACCTTGTAATGGATTCCTTGTTCCAGATTGTTTGCATGTATGTATGTATTTATACACACACACACACACACACACACATATATAATGCATAATCATATATTCCTTTCAGTTTTTCTCCTCATCTGTTCTAATGCAGTGTTCATTATTTGTCCACTCTTTCTCCATTCCCCTCACCAACCACCTCAAAACTTGTCTTATTTTATAACTGTGGTGTTCATTCAGGATTTGTCCTTTTGTGACTGAGATATTTCACTGAACATAATGTTATTCAGGGTCACCCATGTTGTATAATCTTTTACTATTTCATTGTTCAATGCTGCATAGCATTCCATTGTGTCTATGTACCATAGTTTATCCATTTGTTTGTTGATGAGCACTTGTTTTGCTTCCATCTCTTTGCTATTATGAATAATGCAGCAATAAACATGGGTGTGTATATATCTGTTTGAGTCTGGCTCTGGTTTCTTTAGGGTATATTCTCAGTAATGCAATTGCTGGATCAAATAGTATTTCTATTTCCAACTTTGAGAAAGTGTCAGACCACTTTCCATAGTGGTTGTACCATTTTACATTCCCATCAGCTGTGAATAAGAGTTCCAATCTCTCCATTACCTCACAAGCATTTGTTTGCGCTCCCCCCCCCCATTTGTTTTGTCCTTCCTACTTGGAAGGCAGGATGATATAGCAGAAATCATAAGGTATTTGGAATCGAAAAAAACTGGGTTTGAATTAGACTTTTGCTTCAACCAAGTAAATGAGTCTATATGAGTAATTCAAGCTCTCTGAGCTTCTAATTATTTGTAAAATGAACAACGTAACAGTTGTGAGGATTGAATATGAGAATGCAGAACTCCTTGGACACATACAGATTTTCAGTAAGTTTTTCACCTGTACACTCTCTTGGAGTTAGTTAGTCCAAGAAAAAAAAAATCATATTTTTGTTGTTGCTGGGTGCGTTGGAGTCAGCTCCGACACACAGTGACCCAGTGTGTAACAGAATGAAACTCTGCCCCATTCTGTTCGGTCCTCACAATCTCTGTTGTGCATTAAACTTGCTGTTGCAGCTACTCAATCCTGCTGAGCATCTTCATTGTTGCTTGTTCGTTTCTAAAATTTTTTTAATTTTAATTGTGATTTTAATAAAAATCTACAGAAAAGATAGAATTTCATTCATTTCTTCCCTCCCCCCTCTCCCTAGTCTTCATTGCAATGCACCTTTTACTCTGGACTGTTGTCTTACATATACTGCCTAATCATACATTCCTTTTAAACAGTTCTCTCCCTCATCTGTTCCAATACAGTGTTCATGATCTATCCATTCTTTTCTTATTCTCCTCCTAATCCTCCATGTCAGTCCTGCTTCATAACAGTGGTATAATGCAATATTTGCCCTTTTGAAACTGAGACATTTCACTCAGCATAATGTCCTACAGGGTCACTCATGTTGTGTGATGTATTACGAATTCATTATTTTTAAGTGTTCCATTGTGTGAATATACCATAGTTTTTTAATCCATTCATTTATTGATGGGCATTTGAGTTGTTTCCATCTTTTTGCTGTTGTGAATAACAAAACTATAAGCATGGGTGTGTGCTTGTTATTTTTAAACACCATTGAATTGAATTACGAACCATAGGGACCTTATGAACAACAAATCTGAACTGTGTCTTATCCTGCACCATTCTTTTTTTTTATTTTTTTTTTTGTGTGTACTGTCAAATTAGATCTGACTGGTACAGGAGGAGATTGTCTCTCCTTCCCCGGCAGAGCATCTGGTGGATTCGAACCGTTCGCCTCTGGGATTGTAGTTGCAGCTCCTTGCCACTAGGCCACCAGAGCTCCCCTAATCCTGCACCATTCTTAATATCCTTGATACATTTTAGCTCACTGCTGCACACCTTATAGCAATACATCTTGTTGAGGGTCTTCTTCTCTTTGGCGGATTCTTTCTCCATCATTCCAAGTATGACATCCTTCTCCAAGGAATAGCTTCTCTTAACAACATGCCCTGATTTTTACCCATTGTGAATTACATTTTCATATCTTTCCACTGAGCCATTTTTCTTTTTTATTTTGACATGTAGAAGCTCTCTGTAAATTCTGGACACTTATCTTTTGTCAGTTTTATGATTTTTAAATATATTCTTGAAGTCGGCTGCTTGTCTTTTATACTTGTTTATGATGTTTCTAGACGAACAGATGGTTCCCATCCAAAGAATAAAATGCAGTCACGTTTTTCATTTAGTTTGTCCTTTTTGTTATTTAAAATGGGAAAATTATTGTAGCCTTAAATTATAAATGTATCGTGTAATTTTTCTAAATATATAAAGTATTGCTTTCCGCATTTAAAAAAAAACATGCCCAAAGTACATTAGATGAAACCTCATTATCCTTGTTTCAAGGAAAACTCTGGTTGCATTTTCTTTAAGATATATCTCTGTTCTTTTGCCAATCCATGGTATATTCAACACTCTTCTTCAATACCACAACTCAAAGGCATTGACTCTTCTCCTGTCATCCTATTCACTGTCCAGCTCTCAGATGCATAACAAGTGATTACAAAGACTATGGCTTGAATCAGGCACACCTTAGTCTTTAAAAGGACATTCGTGTTCTTCAGGACTTTGGAGCGGTCCCTGACAGAAGATTTTCCCAAGGCTATATATACATCTCCTGATCTCCTGCTACTGGTACCAACAGTGTTAATTGTGGATCCAAGTAAGATGAAATTGTTGACAATTTCAACCTTTCTCCATTTATTATGAAGTTGCCTATTGGCCCAGTGCTGAGGATTTTTGTTTTCCTGATGTTGAGATATAATCCATAATGAAGGCTGCAGTCTTTGATCCTGTGCAGCAAATATCTCAAATCCTCTGTGCTTTCAGCAAGCAAAGTTCTGTCTTCTGTATAATGCAGGTTGTTAATAAGTCTTCTTTCAATCCTGTTGCCATGTTGTTCTTCATAGAGTCCAGCTTCTTAAATGATTTGCTTAGTATTCAGACTGAATAGGTATGGAGAAAGGATAAAATCCTGACACAGTCTTTTCTTGATTTTATACCATTCCCTTGCTGTATTTGGACAACAGCTTCTTGGTCTAGGCATAAATTTCATATGAGCATGCTTAAGTGCTATGTGATTCCCATTCTTCTCAATGTTAGCCATAGTTTGTTATGATCCACATAGTCAAATGGCTTTGAATAGTCAATAAAATGCAACTAGATATTCTTGTGGTATTTTCTGCTTTTAGCCAGGATCGATCTGACACCAGCAATGATATTCCTGGTGCCACAGCCTCTTCTAAATCCTGCTTGAACTTTTGGCAGTTCTGTCAGTGTACTGTTCTAGCCATTTATGGATGATCTTCAGCAATATTTTTGCTTGCATTTGGTATTAGTGATAGTTTGATGGTATCTACATTCTGTGAGATCACCTTATTTGGGAATAAGAATAGATATGGATATCTTCCAGTCTGTTGGCTAGGTAGCTGTCTTCCAAATTTCCTGGCACAAAGAGGTAAGCACTTCCAGGACAGCACCTGTTAGTTGAAAATTGTCAGTTGTTATTCCATTGATTCTTGGGGTCTTATTCTTTGCCAATGCCTTCAATACAGCTTGAACTACTTCCTCATCTACCTTGGCTATTTATCATATGCTACTTCCTGAATTTATTTCATATCTAATTATGTGTTGTACAATGACTCCATGTATTCGCTCCATCTTCTTTTGATGCTTCCTGGGCCAGTCAAGATTTTTTCACACAGCTTCTCTTCTTTTGGCTAATCCTCTATTTTTTCAATAATTATATCCTTTTTCATTTTTGGACCTTTCTGATAAGTATATGAGATGAAGCCTCACCATCCTTATCTCTAAGGATCACCTGATTTACTTCTCTCAAGCCTAAAGTGATTGTTCTTTTAGGTTCTTATGTTGTTTGTGTTGTTTGCCATCAAGTTGGAACTGACTCATAGCTGACCCTTCAGTGGATTTTCAGAGGCAAAGGAGGAACCTTAATAGCATAGGAGGAGATTATACATCCTTCTCCTGCAGAGGAACTTGTGGATTTGAATTGGATGCCTTTGGGGTTGCAGCGCAGCTTCTTACCACTGGGCCACCAGAGCTCCTGTAGGTAGTTCATGTTGTTGTTGTTATGTACTGTAGAGCCAGAACCTATCCATAGTTGACCCTCCAGTGGGTTTTCAGAGGTAGTTAATCACATGAGAGGAGATTGCCCATCCTTCTCCAGCGGAGCAGCTGGTGGCCTTGAACAGTGTGCCTTCAGGATTGCAGTGCAGCTTCTTGCCACTAGGCCACCAGAGGTTGTTAATAATATATTCAATAACCTTCAACAAAACCACAAATCAATGGCATAAATTCTTTTTCAGTCTTCCTTATTTTATATGCACATGTAGTACATGTCTCATGGCTTAAGACATGAAAATCTTGATATTTTAAGGGACATTTTTGTTCCTTAGCACTTTAAAGAGATCTTTGACAAGCAGTTTTGCCAGTTGCAAGATGACATTTGATTTATTGACTGCTGTTTCCAACAATGTTGATCATAGAGCTAGAAAAATGAAACCCTTTGAAAACTCCAGTCTTTTCTCCACTTATCATAATGTTCATTAGTAAGGATTTTTGTTTTTTGTTGACATGTAATCCACAATGAAGGCCATAGTATTTAAGATTCCTCAATAAGTGCTACATTCAAGTCTGTTCTCTACAAGTAAAATTGTGTCATCCACACATCACAGATTGTTAATGAGTCTTTCTCCAATCATAATGCCCCAATTCTTTATATAGTCCAGCTTCTCAGATAATTTTCTCAGAACACATATTGAATAGGTCTGATGAAAAGATACAACCCTGATGCATACTTTTCATGATTTAAAACCATGCAGCGTTTCCTTTTGTTTGAGTAACTGTTTCTTGGTCTATGTACAGATTCTGCACAAGCACAGCTAAATGCTCCAGAATCCCCGGTCTTTTCAATGTTAGTTACCATTTACTATATGGTCCACAAAGTAAAGTGCATTTGGACATTCAATAAAATATAAATAAATATCATTTGGTATTTTCTCTCTTTACCCAAATCCATCTAATATCAGTATGATATTGCTCATTCAAGAACTTATTTGAAGGAAAGTATGAACTACAATGATGTATATGAACTTTATGAGCAAACCAATATAAAATAATTTTTTTTTAAAAAAACACAACTTTTTTTACTTCAACTTGAATTTGTGGCAGTTTCCTGTCAATATACAAGACCAGTCATTTTTTTTATTCAACAATATTTATAGTGACATTAATGATAATGTTGCTTATAGGTGCCAACCAATTTATTATGATTCAAAGTGACCCTATAAACAAGAGATCTGAAACCTGCCCTATCCTGCTCCATCCTCTCCCATCTCTTATAATGCTCAGCCCATTGTTAGAGCCACTGTGTCAATCTATCTTGTTGAGGGTATCTTCTCTTTCCCAGATCCTCCCCCTTGCTCAGATGTGTCTTTTTCCAAAGACTGGTCCCTCCTGACAACACGCTCAAAATATTTGAGACCAAGTTTCACTATCTTTTCTCCAAAGGAGTGCCCTAGTTGTAATTCCTCACGATATATTTGTTTTTATTTTTGGCAGTCCATGACACCTCATGGACTCATTCAGCATTCTTTTCCACCACCACAATTCAATGACATCAATTCCTTTTCTGTCATCTTTGTTCACAATCCAACTTTGAAATGCATACGAAGCAATTATGAAAAACATGGCTTAGATCTACCTCAGTCTTTAAACTGGCATTGCTCTTTAGCATTTTGGAGAGGTCTTTGACAGAACATTTTCCCAATGCAATACATTGTTTGATTTCTCTATTGATGTTATCATGAGTGTTTGATAATTGTTGATAAGTATTAAAAGATAAGACTGGGATATACATAGGAACCATATCAAGCTATGAGAGAAGTTAAGATTGGTATAGCTGATGAACTCTTGAGTCCAAGTAAAGCCTCAAATATTTTGAGATGCTTAAATAGTAACAATATATGTGTGCATACTACTGATATGCAAGTTCAAAGTAAAGCTAAAGAAAATGAAATCAAGTCCATAAGAACCAAAATTTGACCTAAGTCTTTATCATCTGAATTGAAAAATTACGTGAGGAACAGAGAATTGCTAGTTGCTTTTGGGATTAAAAAGAAATTCCACCAAGAAAGCCATTTGCAAAAGTGGAATCCATAAATAATGAGAATCTACTGTATTTGCTATTTAAATTACACATTTCAGTTTTAGAAAAAAATTCTTTCAAAATTAAGATTTTAAAAGGTCCTTACTTTTAATTAGTAGTTATGACCAAAGTGATATTTTATTTTTTTAAATTTTATTAGTTTTAATGAACATTTACAGAGATTTTGGGTTTTCATTCATTCATTGTTGCACTGTTTTCTCCACCCTCATCCCCAGTTCGTTCTTCTTCCCCTCCCCCATGTCTGTTTTAATTGTCCAATTGCCACAGTGCTTGTCAAAGCCAGTTCTGATTAATCTCCTTTGTCAGTGTGTCCCTTGCCATTCCCTATCACTCCTCCCTGAGAGAGACTTCACCCAGATTCATAAGGAAAAGGGGATGGCGTATTCTCTTAGCTACTTCCTGCTGAAAAGGGACGCTGTGGGTTTCAGGGTGAAGGTCTTCTCTCACTACTCTAAAGGGCCCCTTTGGCAGTAGAAAGTGATATTTTAAAAGTAAGAACCTACATTTTGTGGTTGAAGTAACATTTTTCTTTGTTATTGTATACTGTCAAGTTGGAACCAACTGACCCTCCACTGGGTAGTCCTAAATAGTAAATCACAGGGGAATAGAGTGCCCATCTTTATCCTGCTGAGATGCTAGTGGATGAAAACATTATACCCCTGGATTGGCAACACAATTTCTTACCACTAAGTCACAAAAATGTTTCTGATTTTCTTTTAGTATTAAAAATATATCACTAAAATGAAAATTATTAGTTATTTAATACAGTCTTACCTGAACTGTAGCTTTGGGCATCCATGCTAAAGCAATAAATAATTTTTCCTTAAAATTAAAACCAGCAAAACACATCAATAAAAACGTGACAAAAAGTCGCACCATCAGTGCTAAACTCAAGGTAGCAACACCAATACCTAAAATAGATTAAAAAAAATGTAAGTAACAAACTATTTGGGAAAATGGTCTATGGATCTGGATAATACTATTTCTGAAAGTACTTTAAGAGTACAATATGGTCTTTGTAAAAAGAATTATAAAAATAATTAGGATGATTGAGATTATCTCTTAGTGGGGATTCCATGGAGTATAAGCCATATGATAGTCAAATCTGGATTGAAAAACTCAAAAGTTTCTAATATAAATGACAATCTTCAAAAGGTGGTGATAAAAAAGTGTTGATACTATCTAATTTCATAATAGAGAAGAAATCTTATCTCTATTTCCCCAGATCAAGAATGGTGTGAAAGATATATTGTAAATAAGAATAATGAATTGTTTTTTTAAAGTGCAGACAGAGAGCTCTTTGGAGGCAAAGATGTTATCAAGATTCATCTTACATATTGTTGGCATTTTCTTATGAGGGGCTATTCCTTGGAGAGAGACATGATGCTTGAAAAGGCAGAGAGCTGGCGAAGGAGAGGAAGATTCTCAACCAGGTGGACTGACACCATGACTGCCGCTATGGACTCTAGTATGTTAGGAAATGCAAGGATGGCACAGGATAGGACAGGGTTCAGATCATTAGGGTCACTATGGTT
Source organism: Elephantulus edwardii (assembly GCF_000299155.1). Lineage (NCBI taxonomy): Eukaryota > Metazoa > Chordata > Mammalia > Macroscelidea > Macroscelididae > Elephantulus > Elephantulus edwardii. The sequence goes on from NW_006399872.1 coordinate 9,337,888, forward strand.
TATACTCAACTTGACAGCACCTAACAACATTGCTTTTCTATGGGTTTTTACATCTTAAAGTTTTTATTCCTTAGATTATTCTTACCAATAGCTTGTGATGGAAGATTTGAAACAGATACTTCTGATCCAACCAAGCCAAAAAGAAGAGGTTGAAAAATATTCCATGTAGCTGCAACAAGTTTTTGGACTCTAATCTTTAAGAGAGATAAATAATTACTGTGATGCACAGAACAAATGGCATTTCACTAATTAAGCAATGAGAGAGCACTCACGGCCCAGTGTGCAGGGAGTTGTGCTGCTAACTCATAAACGCCTCTCTAGTGGTTCAAATCAACAGAGGCTTGATGGGAGAAAGACAGGCCATCTCCTCTGTGTGATTTACAGCCCTGGCCGTCAGTTCTGATTTGACAGAAATAAGTTTGAATTTTTCACATTAAGCTAAACTACTGTTTGGTTAAAAGATTTCAGTGCATACTTTTGCTTTAAGGTTTAATTATTTTAGGGTGATAATTTTGGGGGTTCATCCATCTTCAGCAGTTCCATTTCGTATCAATTCCAAGAATATTAAAATTCTGTTATGCATTTTTTCCTTTTAATCAAGACTTCTATGGACCTCCTGCTGCCTGTTACTACTGTGTTCTGTTGAGTTGGAACTGACTCACAGTTTCAGTGGGTTTTAAAAGTGCACAGGAGGAAATGGCTTATCCTTCCCCCGCAGAGTAACTGGCAGATTTGAACTGTGTGCCTCTGTGATTTCAGTGCAGTTTTTTATCAATCAGGAGATCAGGAGATGTATTGCATTGGGAAAGTCTGCTATTAGGGACCTCTGAAAATTACTAAAGAGCAACGATGCAAGTTTTAAAACTACAGTGTGCCCGACTCAGGCCATGGTCTTTTCAATCACTTGCAATGCATCTGAAAGCCGGACAACGAATCAAGATGACAGAAGAGGACTGGATGCATGTGAGCTGTGGTGCTGGAGAAGAGTGCTAAATATCCTATGGACTGCGAAAAGAACAAACATACATCTTGGAGAAAGTAAGGCCAGATTTCTCCTTTAATACATGGATGACAAAGTTTTGTCTCACATACTTTCAGCATGTTGCTAGGTGAGGCTATTCCTTGGAGAGGAACATCATGCTTGGGAAAGTGGGTGGTCGGGGACAGAGAGGAACACTTTACACCAGATGGGCTTCCACAGTGACTGCAGCAATGGGTTCAGGAGTGTTAGCAATGATGAGGGTGGCACAGGCTAGGACAGGGTTCAAATTTTCTGTTCATAGAATCGCTGAGTCATACTCATCTCGATGGCACACAACAACTTCTATAGAATCTTCAGTTAAAATATTCAATGATGAGAGCTAGGTATAGCCCAGTTTACTCTTCTCAATTCTTTGAATAGTCTGCTTAGGCCTGCTTCTAAAAGACTTCCAAGTTACCAATTTCTTAAACACAAACCAAGGTTAAATTGCCATTGGGTTGCCTGCTCGACTCCTCTTTCTTTCCTAGTCTCTGAGTCACTTACATCTTTACAGGATAGGCTGACATAACAGGACTCTAGTTATCATTACAATCTCCATGTATATATAGACCAGATGCCAACCAGATGCTCTTCTCATGAAGACCTTCTAGTTGCAGTCTAGCTTAAAAGTTTTGTAACAACAGGCATATACAATTTAGTACAGGCACACATAAATGTACACATATGTACAGACAGAACACTGGTGGCATAGTGTATTACATATATGGATTGTAATTGAAAGGTCTACAGTTTGTATCTACCAGGTACTATGCAAAGTAGTGGAGGGTGGCATGAGTTAGATCCAACTCCAGGGCGGTGTGCTTTGTGTTTTGTTGTTATGTGCCGTAGAGTCGCTTGCGACTCATTGAGACCCTATGCACAAGAGTCCTAAACACTGCTCTATCCTGTGCCAACCTCTCCATCTCCAACACACTCATTCCCACCACCCTAGTCACGAATCGATCCATCTCATCAAGGGTCTTCCTCTTCTGACCCGTCCCTCCACTCCTCCAAACATGATGTCCCTCTCCAAGAACCAATCCCTCCTTGCAACATGCCCAAAGTATGTCAGAAGAAGCTTCAAAATCCTTCACTCCAAGGATTAGCCCGGCTTCACCCTTTCCAGGACAAACCTGTTTGTTCTCCTAGCAGTCCATGCTATCTATATTCAACACTCTTCTCCAGCACCACAGCTCAAAGGCATTAGTTCTCTATCATCCCTAGTCATTGTCCAACTCTCCAATGCATAGCACATAATTGCGAAGTCTATAGCCTGGATCAGGCACACCTTAGTCTCCAGCCTGATGTCATTGCTCTTCAGTCCTCTTGAGAGGTCCCTTACAGGTGACTTTCTCAGTTCAATTCATCTCTTGATTTCCTGGCTGCTGGTACCAAGAGTGTTGACTGTGGAGCCAAGTAAACTAAAACTGTTAACTATGTCAATTTCTTCACCATCTATACTGATGCTGCCAATTGGCCCAGTGGTGAGAATCTTTGTCTTCTTGATGTTGAGCTTCAATTTATATTGAAGGTTGCAGTCCTTGACCTTCTGCAGCAAGTGCTTCAGGTCCTCCTCAGTTTCAGCAAGCAGAGTTGTGTCATCTGCATACCGCAGGTTGTTGATGACTCTTCCACCAATCCTGATGCCACATTCCTCCTCGTACAGCCTAGCATCTCGGATGATCTATTCTGCATACAGATTGAAAAGGTATGGAGACAGAATACATCCCTGATGGACCCCCTTCTTGATTTTGAACCATGTAGTGTCTCCTTGCTCTGTTCTGATGACTGCCTCTTGATCCACGTATAGGTTTCGCATTAGCACAAACGTTCTGGGATTCCCATTCTTCTCAGTCATCCATAGCTTGTTGTGATCCACACAGTCAAAAGCCTTTGCATAGTCAATGAAGCACAGATAGACATTCCTCTGGTATTCTCCAATTTCTGCCAAGATCCATCTAACATTAGCTATAATATCCCTAGTACCACGACCTCTTCTAAATCCAGCCTGCACATCTGGCAGTTCTTTCTTGACCTATTGCTCCAATCGTTTTTAGGTAATTTTCTGCAGAATCTTGCTTGTAGGTGATAGTAATGATATTGTTCAATAATTTCTGTACTCTGTTGGGTCACCTTTCTTTTGAATGGGAACAAATATAGATCTTTTCCAGTCAGTTGACCAGCTGGCTGTCCTCCAGATTTTTTTGGCACAACTTAGCACATCCAGGGCTGTGTCTGTTTGTTGAAATGTATCAACCGGTATGCTGTCAACTCCTGGAGCCTTGTTTTTTGCCAATTCCTTCAGAGCAACTTGAACTTCCTCCTTCATCACCACAGGCTCTTGCTCATATGTTATTTCATGAAATTCTTCTATGTCAGACAATTCCTTCTGATACAGTGACTCTGTGTACTCCTTCCATCTTTTTTAATGCTTCCTGGATCATTTAACATTCTACCCAAAGTATCTTTAAGTATTGCCACCCATGGCTTGAATTAGTTTTTCAACTCCTTCAGCTTAAGAAACAGTGAGTGAATTTAGCCCTTCTGAGTTTGACTCCAGCTCTCTGTACATTTCATTATAGTATCTTGCTTTGTTGTTCTGAGCTGCCTTTTTAAATTTTCTGTTCAGCTCTTTGATTTCTTGGTATCTTCCTTTAGTTTGGCTTCTCGGTGCTCTAATGCAATACTCAGAGTCTCATCTGACATCCGTTTTGGTCCTTTCTTCTTCTTCAGCCTTTGTAATGATCTTTTGCATTCTTCATAGATTATTTTCTTGATATCCTCCCAGAGATCATTTGATCTACGCTCATTGGTGCTCAAGGCCTCAAACCTGTTCCTGAGAGGATTTTATATACTTTCACATATGCTAGTAATCAGAGGAATGCACATATAATTACTTCCTAATAAGATTATAAAACCAAACATCCGGCGAGCTTTGGTGGCCTAGTAGCAAGAAGGTGTACTGCAATCCCAGAGGTGCATGGTTCAAATCCACCGATGCTCTGCTCGAGAAGGAGGAACAATCTCTTCCTGTACCAGTCAGATCTGATTTGACGGTACACACAACACACACACACAAAATAATAAAAAATAATAAAAAGCTGTTTCCTTTAAAAAAAAAAACACAACACAACCAAACATCCGGCCGTCCCCAGAAGAAGTAATAATAAATACCCAGTGTTGCTGATGGTTGCTTGGGGTTATTAAGCAGTCTCCTAAATTGCTAGTTTTTGTTGTTATGTACCATTGAGCCACCTATGACTCATAGCGACCCTATGTACAATAGCTCTGAAGCCTGCCCTATCATGAGCCAGTCTCATTGACTTTGACACAACTATCCCAATCACCCAAGTTATTCTGTCAATCCGTCTCATCTAGGGTCTCCCTCTCCTGCACTGTCCTTCCACCCTTCTGAGCATGATGTTTTTCTCCAAGGACTGGTGCCTTCTGGCCACATGTCCAAAATATGTGAGATGGAACTTAAAAATCCTAGCATCCAAGGAGAAACTTGGTTTCACCCACTCCAAGAGAGACCTGTTTGTCCTTTTGGCAGTCCATGATATATTCTATACTCTTCTCCGGCACCACAACTCAAAGACATCAATAATTCTTCTGTCATTCTTAGTCATTGTCCAGCTCTCTGATGCATAGCAAGTAACTGCAAAGACCACAAGAGAAGTCCCTGACTGCAGATTTTCCCAGTGTAATTAGTCTTTGATTTCCTGACTGATGGTGCCAAGAATGTTCACTATGGAGCAAGCTGAAATTGTTAACAACCTCAGTCTGTTCTCCGTCTATCATGACTAGGTGCCATCAAATCAAGTATGACTCATAGCAACCTTATGAATAACAGATCTGAACTCTGTCCTATCCATGCCATCTTCACAATCTCTGACATACTCAAGACTACAGTCACTGTGTCAATCCACCTGTTGTAGAGTCTTCCTCTTCTTTGCTGTCACCTTTTCGAGCATGATGCCCCTCTCTAAAGGAGAGTCTTTCCTAGCAACATGCCCAAAGTATGTGAGATGAATCTTTGTTATCTTTGCCTTTGGCTACACCTTTCCCAGAACATATTTGTTTGTGCTTTCGCATTCCATGGGATAGTCAGAAGTCTTCTCCAATGTCAAAGTTCAAACACAACAGTTCTTCTTCTGTCATCCTTATTCATTGTTGAGCTGTCAAGTGCATAGCAAGTGATTGAAAAGATGATGGCTGGAATCAGGCACACCTTAGTATTCAAACCGACATCATCACTCCTCAATAATTTGGAGAGGTCCTTGACTGCAGAATTTTCCAGTGCAATATGTTTCCTAATCTCCTGAATGCTGGTACCAAGGATATTGATTATGCATCCAAGAAAGATGGAGTAGTTGACAGTATCAATCTTTTCTCCATCTATCATGATGTTTCCTACCAGTCCAGCGGCAAGGATTTTTCTTTTCTTTTTTTTTTATTTTATTA
>NW_006399872.1:9343702-9362681 GCF_000299155.1 Elephantulus edwardii
CTTTGGCAGTAGGAAACACATAGACTATTATGGAGATTGATTTTGGAATTTAGATGCACTGTTATTAATTGTGCTTAGCCGTACATGTTCATATCCCTGAAGATGTATCATGGGGGGGTTGCAACCTAGAAGACATAAATTTAACTAACAAGTTATAAGTACATGAGTCAAAAATTATGTTTTTTCTTTTCTTGATGTTGAGATGCAACTCATACTGAAGGCTACCTTCTTAGCAAGGTAGGACTGTAAATTAATGAAGTCTTTTTAAAAGATATTTTGACAATAACCATCTAAGGCTAGACATACAAATTTTTAAACCAACATTCATTTTTTTAGGAGGCACCTTTGGCTGCTAACTAAAAGGATGGAGGTTTGAATCCACCAGGTGCCCATGCGAGAAAGATGTGAGGCAACTGCTTCAGTAAACATTTACATTGTCTGGAAAGAGGTTAATGATGGGCATAGTTCAATGGTGATTAATTTTATAAAACACAGTGAATGGGAATGATTGAAACAATGTGAATGAAAAATAGTGTGAAACAATGTATATGAACTTACAAAGTTCATATACAACACAAAAGAATATTTTAAAAATATTTATATTTTTGGAAATTATATAGACAATTCTACTCTTCCCTACTCACAGTATCAATGTGGGTCAGAATAGAGTCAATGACAGTGCTTTGGTGGTATTTTTTTTGCTTTCAATTATTTGATTTAGGTCCATCAGAGGCACTTGCACATACTAAAAAAGACTTATGAAAAAAACTACAATTGGCAGCACTATTTGTGATAATAAAAATATTGAAAAAATATAAATTCCTTCAAATAGAAGAGTGGTTAGAAGAAATGATTAATGCTGGGAAATGAATTTAATATTTGGGAGTGATAAGGGGAAAAGAGTCGATATATGGCCATACAGTTTACTGTATGTGACTCTTCAGAGTTGTTTTAATGCTTTATTAGTATGTTTTCATGTATTAATCTTATAAATAAAATTTTAATGAATGAATTAGTTGAATAAAAATGATATAGTTCTGTTACATAAAATTCAAGAAAATGTAGCTGATAAGAGAATTCCATTTCAGACTACACATTAGTGTATTTTCAGGTTCTTACACATCGTATTCATGTGGCCGATTCATACCCTCCCCTCAAGGACATAAAACCTTTAGAACATCTTCCAAACAGACTTAACAAGTACCTAAACAGCCAATACAGATATTTAAAAAAAAATACAGTAACTTTATTTTTAAAAATGAACTTGAATAATTAAAACATTCACCTTTTCTCTGGACCAATAAATGCCTGAAACGAAAGACAATACTAGTGTGCACAATCCTCCAACTCCATGTAAACCCAGACGCTGGCTGCCTAGGACAGCTGTAACACACGTAGCCAAAATTAGAACTGTTCTCTTCCCGTGAAGTTTTTTCTAGAATTAGACAGATAGAGGTTAATTTACTTTACATAACAAATACAGGAGCTGACATTATTAAATGTTTGTTTTTGGCCTTGTAATGCCATGTCTCAGAATATTATATAGAATCTGAAACTTTGGCTTTCCTTCTTTCCAAATACTTTTGCAGACTTACTATCAATAAACAAAATTTACAATAATGAAGTCTTATTTTGCGTCACATTTTCTGATGATAATGTTTAATAAAACAGTTATAAGACATGGAGGCGGGTAAGGCAAGAGACCTTTATAACCTATGGCTCCATATTTTCTATTCAATAAACTCTTGAAAAAAATTCTGTATATTTAATCTGTAAAAATGTAACAGGAATTTAGGGCAAAGGTCACCGAAATACAGAATAATGGCAAATCCCATAGGGTAAGAAAGGGCTAAATAGAATAGTGACTATGTCAAAGGGATGTGGCAGTAGATTTAACAAGTCAAATGTGATCTGAATCATGGTAAACTATAGGGAAGACCAAAGGAGGCCTTGGGACCTTGGCTGCTAACCAGAAAGTCAGTTGAAGAGCTGGTGATTTTGCTCCCATTAAGATTTCAGCCTAAGAAACCCTATGAGGACATTCTCCTCTGTCCTATGGGGCCAGTATCATGAGTCAGAATGAACTCAGTGGCACACAACAACAACATCATAGAGGAGACCTAAGAAAATATTCAGAGATAAATTGGAATTATTGTACTCAAAAGTCTGAGGGAAAGTCTTCCCTTTTTTTGGAGGAGGGAATGGATTAGGATACTTATTAGAAGTCGGTCCGCAACCTTTTGGAGGAAGGAGTTGGGTGGAATGGAAAGGGATTAATTGGAGTTAATTATATTTTCTCAATAGTCTTTATTTGTACTTAACTAAAAATGAAACCTTAGTTTAAAGAAAAGACTAGAGCTACTTTGGGGAACAGTTTTAATATTAAATTTTAAATTCTGTGGATCTTTACAAAAGTACAACAAACAGATTCATTTTCTATTTACCTGGTCTCTACTTGGAAAATAGCGAATGAAAAATCCCAAAAGAGCTCCTACTACCACACCAATAAATACTTCCAACAAAGAAATTAGAAGAGTATGAAGTATATTACCTGTAGGGGTACACACAAAAAAGTAATTTACAGAGAACTATTTTTCCAAACCCTTAAAAAGAAAAACAAACCTTAAACACTCACTGCCATCCAGTTTATTTGGACCCACAGTAACCCTTTGGCAGGTTTCAGAAGGTGGGCTGTAGACTACACCTCCAGAGAACCCGTTCACAAACCCTCCACTTCAGAAAATCCAATTCAGGTAATTTACAAAGCAAGGTGAACTTTATAGTACAATTATGTAAAAGCAGACCTTTGATAATTACACATGTATATGTGGATCTATTGGATAACTGTGTACTCTTAACTCATTCAATATGTAGTTGACCCATGAACAAGGTAGGGGTTAGTGGCACTAAGCTCCCAAGCAGTCACAGATCTGAGTATAATTTACAGAAGATCTTGAAAAACAGTTTTAATGGTGAAGGCCTATCTACAACGTCCTTCCCTCCACATCCATTGCTATTGGTGAGCTCACGTGCTGTGAATATTCACTTAAAATACTCATGAAGAGATGACTAGCAACACTGAACTCACCAAAACAGCACCATGAAGAAAAACTTCTGGGTAAAAGTTGGTCTGAATGGCCTAGTTGGTAGAGAATTGTGTTGCCAACTTAAAGACAGGCAGTTTGAATCCACCCACTTCTCTATGGGAGAAAGATGAGAAATCTCTTCCTGTGCAATTTATAGCCTCTGAAAACTCACTGGAGGGTTTAGCCATGGGTCACTTCTGACTCCATGATATTAGTTTAGCTTAACTAGCAAGCAATGCCTCTCTGAGAAATTACAACTAAAAAAATTAAATAATAAATGTAGGAGACAGTGAATGTATGTTCCTGCAGGAAGAACAGCTCAGAAGAGGAGGGGTGAGATGGGGGCACAACTTGAAAAATTTTATGTCATTGACTTGCACATGGAGACTTGCACATGATGTATGTTGTATACTCAACAACAAAAAGAAAATCCTTTTTTTTAAAAAAAAAGTTTACCTGAAAAGTTATAACCCATATTGTTCAAAGGTCAACACTATTCAGAAAATTCAGAACCAAACCCACTGCCTCCAAGTTAATTATAATTCATAGTGACCCTGTAGGACAGAACTTCACTATAGGGTTTCCAAAACTATAAATCTTTTCAGTAGATTGCCTCACCTTTCTCCCATAAAGCACATGGTGGGTTTGTTCTGCCCATGTTCTGGTGTACAGTCAAATGCTTTAACCATATATTAGAAAACAAAAATAACAAACCAACACTTTCATCCCTTTATATGTTGCTGTTATATCAAGTAACTCATAGTGACCCTATGTACAAGAGCTCTGAACCGTGTCCTATCTTGAGCCAGTCTGACTGACTCTGACACAACTACCTTATTTTAGTTACCGTGCCAATCCATCTCATCCATGGTCTTCCTCTCCTGTGCTGTCCTTCCAACTTTCCACGCAAGATGTCCATCTCCAAGGACTGGACCCTCCTGGCAAAATGCCCAAAGTATATAAGAAGCTTCAAAATCCTAGTTTCCAAGTAGCAACTTGGTTTCATCCTCTCCATGACAGATCCATTATCTTGGCAGTTAATTTTATGTTCAATACTCTTCTCCAGGACCACAGCTCAAAGACATGGAGTCTTCTTGTCATCTTTAGTTGTTGTCCAGTTCTCTGATGCACAGCAAGTAGTTGTAAAGATCATGGCCTGGATCAGGCTCACCTTGGTCCCTAAGCTGAGAGCATTACTGAGGCTGTTAACAATTACAGCTTGTTCAGCTTCACAGTCAACACTCTTGTCATCCCCTTACACAGCCAACCTAAATACCAAAAGAGTTAGAAGAATGGATTGAGATTGACAAGGAAGTTCCCTTTATCTGTAAGAGAGCTGTAAAAGTATCTTCTCCATAAAAGTTATCCTAGTGATTTCCACCCTTCCCCTTTTGGAAGTACTACAGCCTTAAATATGGATTGAAGCTCAACATCAAGAAAACAAAGAGTCTCACCACTGGGGTGACTGGCAGCATCATGAGAGATAGTAAAGAGATTGAGATTTTAACAGCTTCAATTTGCTTGGCTCCATAATCAACATTCTTGCTACCAGAAGTCAGGAAATCAAAAGACAAATTGCACTGAGAAAGTCGGCTGTCAGGGACCTCTCCAGAATACCAAAGATCGATGATGTCAGGCTGGAGACTAAGGTGTACCTGATCCGGGCCATGGTCTTCGCAATTATTTGCTATGCATCAGAAAGCTGGACAATGGTTAGGGATGACAGAAGGAGAATTGATGCTTCTGAGCTGTGGTGCTGAAGAAGAGTATTGAATATACCGTGGACTGCTAGGAGAACAAATAGGTTTGTCCTGGAGAGTATGGCACCAGGCTGCTTTTTGGAGACAAGAATTCTGAAGCTCCACCTGACATATTTTGCACATTTTGCAAGGAAGAACCAGGCCTTGGAGAAGGACATTATGCTTGGAAGGGTAGAGGGACAGCGCGAGAGAGGAAGAACCATTATGAGATGGATTGTCTCAGTGACTGAGGTAACGGGGGGGGGGGGTGTAGGTGTGTCAGAGTCAATAAGGTTGGCTCAGGATAGAGCAGGGTTCAGAGCTGAAGTGCATAGGGTCACTATGAGTTATACGTGACTCGATGGCACATAACAAAAACAACATACACATTTTACTGGTTATCCCTTTATTTTTTTTTATTAATTTAGTTGGTTTTTTTTTTTTTTCATTTCAATGAACTTCTACAGAGATTTTGGAATTCCATTCATTCATTGTTGCACAATGTTGTAGAGAGACCACCAAGAAAACAAATATATCTGTCTTAGAGAGGGTGAAACCATGTTTTTTCTTGGAGATTAGGATTTTGAAGCCCTATCTCACATATTTGGGGCATGTAGCCAGGAGAGACCAGTCCTTGGAGAAGGGTGGATGGACAGCATAGGAGAGGAAGACCCCAAATGAGATGGATTGATACAGTACCTAGGGCAATGGTGGTTGGTGGGTTGGAATTTGTGAGACTGGCTCAGAACAGAGCAGGGTTCGGAGCTGCTGTGTATAGGGTTGCTATGGGTCGCAGGTGACTATGGCATATAACAACAACAACAACTACTACTCCTACTCCTTTATTGCTTCTGGTTTGGAAAAAACAAGATAATAACAATGACAGTAAAGTTAATGCATACTGACCTGATGCCTGTAAAATGGCTTTTCTATCTCTTCTCATGTGATCTACTATCTCTGAAAACCTTCTGTAGAGTCAACTATGAGTTGTTTCTGCCTCAACAGCACACAAAAACAGACAAACCAGGTTAGTGTGGAAGGTAGAGGTTAAAATAAACCATGCTGCTTCATTTATCGTCCCAATTTAGTTGTCAATTAGACATTTCTTAAGGGTTTTATTGCTTAATGACCTTTAAAAAATACTCTATTTGATGACAGATAGGGAATCATTTAGTCTAGTAAAACATTTTAACTAGGGTCGATGGTTAAACAGATCTCAGGAATTCATCTTCAACTTTGAAAATATTTGGCAATTTATGATAATCTTTTTAAAAATTTTAAAGACAAATAACTTATTGCCATTCAACTAGAACCAATTCATAGCTGACCTTCCACTGTATTTCTGAGGCTGTAAATCGCATGGAAGGAGGCTGTCATTTTCTACTACAGGTTTTACTGGAGGATTCAAACCATTAGAGAGGTGCACCCTTTATGTTAGCAACACAACTCCCTATAGACTTCACTACCAGGACTCCCGACTCCCTTATTTTAAAAACCACAAACACTGGGGTTCTTTGATGGCTCAGTGCTTGGGCGCTGGGTCCTCTGGTAGCACCTTACTTGTACAGTGTGGTGCTGGACTGGCTGGTTCCGGAAGAAGCAACTCTGCAGCTGAGCAGATGTCAGAACTGCCTACTTTTCCTTGGCACAAAAGGAGATGAGTGTTTATGTCTTCCAGGGACACTGCTCATGGAGCTAGCTTAGGAAATAAGAAAGAGCACATATGGCAGGACTGGCCCAAGGCAGAACAGCATTCCTGAGCAGTGACCCTTATAGGTCTCCAGGAGTGGGCTTTGTCTCCCTCTCCTCTTTTTGTCTGCCTTTAGGATCTTCCTGTCTGCAACACTGTCCATGTCCAGAGCATGAAGGGGCAAGTGACTGTATACTGCAGTGCCAGTGGCATGTGGGAATTCCCCAAGGACATCTCTACTGACACTGTGCTCCTGAAACTTGATGCCAACCAGAATGATCACATTCTACATGGACCTTTTCCAGATTTGAGCCAGCTGAAGGAACTAGATTTGCCTGAGCCCACTGGCTCACCTTTGCTGGCAAGCCTGGGGGATTGCAGCTGCTGCACCTGTCCTATAGCTGTGTCACCAGGATCCTCAAAGAAGCCCTGGACAAGCTCAGTGCTGAAATCTGTGTGTCACATAATCCTCTGCACTATGAGTTTGCCCTGCAGGAGACCCTGAGGGAACTATGGCTGGACCCTACCTCTGTGGATGCTATTGCTTGATACACCTCGGTGTGAGAGGAGTTTGCAGGGAAACCACTGATGCAGGCCCATGAAGCTGGAGTCAGCTTCTGCGATGCTGACCACAGGACCACTGATCAGCCATGTTTGCCTGTTTTGCCATGGTTATTGCCTATGTTGTGTACTGTGTACTATGTGTGCCCAAACCCAGATGATGCCTGGAGGCACTTGGAGTATCTGAAGTCCCTGCCAAGTACCCCCCTCTCCAAGGAACCCATCAGCTCTGCACCCTAGCACCTTCCAGAACACTGGCACCACCTCCTCAGTCTTCAAGCCCTTCTGGTCCCATCACCTTCACTTTTGTAGCAGGCTGTGACTTAGTGTTTTGTTTTTTTTTATATTTCTTCTGTGCAGAGTACAGTCTTTATTCTTCTAATATACCTTCCCATACTACATCTAGTCATTAGAGTCCGATAATTTACCTTCACACTCATTTGAGGGATGAGAAACCTGAACTTTGAGACTGAAATAATACGCAGGCATTAGTTCAGTTGGGACTCAGAGGAAGGTCATTTGGCATGAAATTCTGTGTTCTTTCCACTCTGCAAGCCTTTTCCACATGAGATTCAGAGACCATTAATACACACTCAGAAAAGAAAGAGTGTATGACCTGTAAATATGTGATTTTGCTCCTTCTAGGTTTTTAATACAATTTTTTAAAGTTAAAGACACTGGTAAATTCTACAGGGAGAAACAGGTTAACCTTTGCTTACTTACTATTGCCTGAATATATTTGAACCCAGAACCTTTTTTCTGGAGCAAAGCAATAGTATCTCATCAGTTTGGGAAATGCTTGCTGCAGAAGGTCAAGGACTGTAGTCTTCAATATGGATTGAGGATTAACATCAAGAAGACAAAGATTCTCACTCCTAGGACAATTGGCAGCACTATGATAGATGAAGAAGAGATTGAGGTTGTTAACAATCACAGCTTGCTCAGATCCACAATCAACCCTCTTAGCACCAGCATTCAGGAAATCAAAAGACAAATTGCATTGGGGAAAATCTGCTCTCAGGGACCTCTTCAGAGTGCTGAAAAGCAATGTTGTCAGTTGTCAGAGACTAAGGTGGGTCTAAGCCAGGCCATGGTCTTTGCAATTACTTTCTAGGCACCAGAGAGCTGGACAATGACTTAGTATGACAGAAGAAGAATCGATGCCTTTGAATTATGGTGCTGGAGAAGAGTCTTGAACACACCACCAAGTTTATTCTTGGAGGCTAGGATTCTGAACCTTTGTCTCACATACTTTGGGAATGTGGTCAGGAGAGACTTGGAGAAGGACATCATGGTAAAAAAGGGCGGGAAGGAAAGAGCAGGAGAGGAAGACTCTGGACGAGATGGATTGATACAGTAACTGGGGCAATGGGGGTTGGTTTGTTAGAATTAGTGAGACTGGCTCAGGACAGGATCACTATGGGTCGCAGGTGATTCGACAGCACTTAACAACAACAACAACAACAACAACAATAACAACAACAACACGTACCAGACCAGGGTTTCCTAGAAAGGTCAGTTGAATGTGTAACTTAGTTTAACTTTTCTACAACTTTGGCTGTTTAATCTCAAAATATTTGGTAACAGAGAGAATTGTGCCAATATTCCAGTTTGGTGAGAGGTAAAAAACTTCAAAATTATAGAGAAAAATCTGAGGAGCATTCAGCATAGCTCATGAACTGGCTGGTGTTAGCATTCAAACATGTAGTTCTACTCCCTTTTCTGCCATTCATTCTGTGCCTGTCTTTGGCAAAGTCCATCTAAGTAACTATTACGCCTTATTTTGGCAAAGTCCATCTAAGTAACTAATAAGCCTTATTTTTCTATTCACTGATGTGTAAAGTGACCTTTTACCAAAGATAAGAAAACTGTTGTTCAATATTTAAAGGCTAGTCAGTGAGAAGATTCCTTTTTTCCAGCAACAAGAACTCTTTCTTTTTTCACTTTGGCTTTGATAGCTAATTTAATGCTGGGTTTTCTTATCTATCTTGCTTTATGTTTAAGGTATTCCCATTCCCAAAAAAGTGACCCAACAGAGTGTGGAAATTATTGAACAATATAATTAATATCACACACTAGCAAAATCCTGCTGAAGATTATTCAGAAATGACTGGAACCGTACAATGAAACAGAGAACTACCAGAAATACAAGCTGGGTTTAGAAAAAAGGCCATGGCACTAAAGACATTATTGCCAATGTCAGATCGATTCTGGCAGAAAGAAGAGAATATCAGAATAATGTCTATATGTGTTTCATTGACTATGCAAAAGCATTTGACTGTGTGGATCACAACAAATTGGGGATAATCTTGAGGAAAATGGGAATTTCAGAACACTTAATTGTGCTTATGCGAAACCTATATTTGGACCATGAAGCAGTCCTCAGTATAGAGCAGGGAAACACTGCACGGTTCAATATTAGGAAAAAAGTGTATCAGGGATGCATCTTGTTCCCATATCTTTTCAATCTGTATGCAGAACAGACCATATGGGAAGCAGGGCTTTATGAGGAGGAGTGTGGCATAAAGGTTGGAGGAAGACTCAGCAACAGTATACAATATGCAGATGACACAACTTTCCTTGCTGAAACTGAAGAAGACCTGAAGTGCTTGCTGCAGAAGGTCAAGGAATGTAGTCTTTAATGTGGTTTGAAGTTCAACATCAAGAAGAAAAAGATTGTCACCACTGGGCCAACTGGCAGCACAATAATAGATGGAGAAGAGATTATGGTTGTTAACAGTTAACAGCCCGCTCAGCTCCAAAATCAACATTCTTAACACCAGCGGTCAGGAAATCAAAAGATGAATTACATTGGGAAACTCTGCTGTCAGGGACCGTTCCAGAGTACTGAAAAGCAATGATGTCAGTCTGGAGACTAAGGTGCATCTAATCCAGGCCATGGTCTTTGCAAATACTTGTTTTGCTTTAGAAAGTTGGGCAATGGCTAAGGATGACAGAAGAAGAATCGATCTCTTCAAATTGTGATGCTGGAGAAGAATCTTGAACATTCCACAGACTGCCAAGCAAACAAATAGGTCTGACTTAGAGAGGGTGAAACCAAGTCTCTCCTTGGAGGCTAGGATTTTGAATCTCCATTTCACGTACTTTGGGCATGTGGCCAGGAGAGACCAGTACTTGGAGAAGGACAACATGGTAGAGGTACAGTCCAGGAGAGGAAGACCCTGGATTAGATAGATTGATACAGTAAGTGGGGCAATGGGGATTGGTGTTTCAGAATTAGACTGGCTTAGGACAGAGCAGGGTTCAGAACTGCTGTACTGTTCACTATGGGTTGCAGGTGACTCAATGACACATAACAACAACAAAAACAACAACTTGGTTGTTTTTACTTAAGCCTCTTGTTTAGAGTCAATAAGATCTTGTGGAGGGTCAACTGTTATATTTTTGGGGAACATTCTTCTAAGTGGTACAGCACTCTTCTGTCAATTTGCTCTACTGAGGTAATCTGGGGTTGCTGTGATGCAGAACCTTGTGCCATCGGGGTTTCAAATGTCATAAAGGTTACCCATGGTGGACAGTGTTTGGTCAAATGCCCAGTTTATAACAGGTTAGGAGTGGCATCCACTTCCTAAACAACATGCCTCTGGAAACTCTATGAACTTTGAAAAATGACCATTGTTATCGAAAGGCTTCAGGTCTTTTGTTTATAGGGTTGCTATGAGTCATGCTTGACTTGATGGCAATCAACAACACAATAATAAACTCTGATCTATATTCTAGTTTTTCGTATGAATATTTATATTTTCAATTACTTTGAATATTTTGTTGCATGGAAGCAAATAGGTAAAAATCATGTATGGCTTTGTGATTTGAAAGATAAAAGTCAACTTTGATGTTTGAAGCAATTAAAAATCTAGAGTGACTTATAAAAAAACCCAAAACCACCAACCAGAAAACAAACCACAAACATTGGGTAAAAGACATATTTCTGGGGGGGGGGCGGGGTAGGGGGAAAGCAGCTGTGTTTTAAGTGGAAGTTTACACAGAAAATGAGGTTCCAATTCAACAATTTATATACAAGTTTTTCCACGACATTGTTTTTAATCTTTGCAGTGTTTCTGCATACTCACTATTTCTACCCCACCTGCTCCATATCCATTCCTCTAGTTTTCTTGACCCTGTTTGCCTACTCTTTATTTTTGGATAAATGTTAATTGCTAGTAGAGAAGTGCTTTCTAAATAGGAATTTGTAATGGGATTTCTATGAAGTAATGAGAAGTAAAACCTGAAACCTGGTTCAAAAACTTAAAAAAAAAAAGAAAAAGAAAGAGTAACAGAAGGCTAAGACTGATCTGGTGGTGGATGCATTTCTTGTTTACCTGAGGAGAAGACTATGCTCATGCATGTACTGAATCCAGTGATAGCCAGAATATCATCTAAACTGCTAGCAGCTATTAGTAAGGTTGGAATGCCTTTCTGAACGCCATAACCGTCTTCTTGCAAAAGCAGCATGGAAGGGACAACAACAGCAGGAGAGACAGCACCTATTACAAAACTGAAAGAGAAAGACTTTCAAAACCAGCTTACATTGTTTTAAACCAAATACTGTGTTATAGTAAACTCTGTAACAAATGTATTAACACAATTTTAAATACAAGTTTCTATTTTTCTGTGAATGGCATTTAACTGAATAGTATAATTTTCAAGCATTCTTTAGTGCTGGTTGAAATCTTAAAGAGATTTAGCTCAAGATGTTGGGCTGAGCACTAATTACTGCCTCTCCTTTCATTCCTAAATGTTCTTGAAAGACATAAAATAAGGGGGGAACACAGCCAGCGTGTTCCTTAAAAGCAGTAATTGTGAGACTTAGCCTCATATAGTTTTGGTGGATTATCAGCAGAAGGCAGTCCTGGGAGAAGAACAGGACAATCAGTGAAAGAGTGGAAGATGCACAATGTGATGGATTTAAACAGTAACTGCATCAATGAGTTTAAACACAGCAAATATTGTGAAGGTGATCAGCCAGACCAAAGCCAGAGACTGACAGACCTAAGTTTATACCTAAGTTTAAGCTGACACTGAAGAAAATGAAAAGGTCATGAGAGCCAAATTTAACAGTCAATTGGCACAAAGTAGTATACAATCTACTCTGTTGTAGTAGTAGTTGTAGCAGTAGTAGCTCTACATCAAACTTTGGTGATTCTGGACTCTTAAAAGACTGTAAGCAGCCATTGAAGATGAAGCAGCTGGTCTCTTCTTGTTCTGAGCAAAGAAAAGTAGGACAAATCAACTATGCATGAAAACAATCAGTTCACAGCAGGCAAACGTCAACTTCCACAACCCTGAGATCAGAACTCCATGGTGTCGGGCTACCACTACTGATCACTCTGAAAAGAATTACTATAAAGGATCTTGGATTGGGTGGGAGAAAAAGTCAGAACAAGATTCAAAATAATTTAAAAACCTAGACTTACTGGACTGATAGAGAATGATGAAACCCTGGAGACCTTTACACCTTAGTCACCAGCAAGCAAATGAACTCATCCCTGTGGCTCAAGATTGAGCCAAGTAGCAGAAAGGCCTATAAAGGGCCAATAACACGTACAAATACACAGCTTACAACTGTACAAGATCAAAAAAGCAGCATTTTCTCAAGGATAAAGTTCAAAGGCAGAAAGGAATAAGACAGGTGGTTGAATAGAAATAGGAATCATAAAGAGGCAGTAGAAAAATTGCTGTTACAATATGGGGACAGGAATAAATATAATAATAAAAAATATGAATTTTTCTCTAGTAACTTTCTCTCAAATCACTATAAAACTAATTAGCTCTGTAAGCTTTCATTCAAAGACAAGAAAAGGATTAAAAACAAACAAAATCCAACTTTGAGTAATCCCATCTGGATTAGAGACCATCTCAGGGATAGATTTGATGCACTGAATATCAATGACTGACTACCAGAGGAGTTGTGGAATAACAATAAGAAGAAAATAAACAACACCCCCCCCAATCAAACAAACAAAAACACTTCTCTTTGCCTTCAAGTCAAAAGCCACCCATACCTGAGCTTCAGCTCATTTTCTAAAGACTACAAATTGCATGGGAGAAGACTATCCATCTTTTTCCTGGTGAGCCACTGGTGGATTCAAACTAGCAGAGAAGTCCCACCTGTCGGTTAGCATTACAACTTTCTGTGGACCACAACATCACAACTTTCACTAAATATACAGAATAGAAAGAAAAGATAAAAATGTATGTCAGAAGAGACAATGGAATTTACTACAGAACGTAAAGAAACTAAAGCAAGGAAAGAAATGACCAAGTAAGAGAGGTGAACAGAAGATTTCAAAGAGCAGCTGGACTGTACTTTTCAAAGTAGTCTTGAAATGGACAACGTCATAAAGTTAGAGAACCAAAGGGGAAAGAAAACACTCTTTCTTGGCATTTCCTAAGCTGAAAGAAGTGGGGGAGGGGGGCGGGAATCAACCTTTGAGTTGCAATTGCAAATAACTCCATGGGCAAAATATTGAATCATTCTAGAAGCATTAAAAGAACACAGAAGGAATATAGTCACCGTACTAAAAAGTCGATGGTCAGCCCTTTCAGAAGGCAGCATCGGGTAAAGAACCAATGGTAATAAAAGAAGTTCAAACTCTCCTGAAGCACTGATAAAAAAACCCCAAACACCAAGGCTTCAGAAATGTAGGATCAGTTTATATGTTTCAATTAACAAATAAGGCTAGAAATGGTCACTTGTTTGCCCACCAAAATTTTGATGATAGCTACATAGCTTAATGATCAGAAGATATTCCTATTTATGCCCATTTCAAATAAAGGTCATTTAACAGAATGCAGATTATCAGACAATATCATTGTTGTGTCAAAGATTTATTGTTCAAAATGGCTTTCTTAGCCACCGGCTTTGATTTTATTACATAAATAAAATCATGAGAGGGATCATAAAAATAGGGTGGTTAGGCTATCTGTAAGAGGTCTGGTTAGTTTCACCATTTCCTTGCTTTAAATTTAGTAGATTCAGCACTAGAATTTGGGATTCACAACATCAACAAAGAAGAGGATGCAGTAAATGTCATTTGGGGCCAGTGATTCCTGAACCAGCCAGACCAAGACCTACAGAAGAACAACAGGGAAAAAAAAAGAAGAGCAATAGCAGCCTTACTAAAAACCCAGAGACCAACCTGAGATAGAGCTGGCTTGGGACTGCCACCCCATAGAGCCAGAGTCAGAGGTCTTCACCTAATTGTACCGAAGGACTGAGGAGAGACAACATATAACAGGCAGGACCAAGGAATTTATTATTATTTTTTTTAGGACTATGGGAAATTTGTAACACTGACATAAGCCATGAGACTGCAGGTCAAAGAGACTTGGACCATTCTTGAGAATCTGTCTGGACTGAGGGATTATATCCTGCTGCAAACCTGAATTATAGCTTGTTAACTTCCCTAATAAACCGAATAATCATGAGCATGTTTCTGTGATGTCTGCATATCTATTGCAACCGGTTTTAAACCAAGTCAGGCAGTAGGATTCCTGTTGTAAAAGTAGGTTCAGGAGAGTGGGAAATCATATATGACCTTATAGGAAAGAGTTTATACCGTAGATGTTGTTGATAGATACAGTATAAAGGATACAGTTAAAAGGAAACTTCTGTGGAGTTAGTAGAGGTCACATACAGGTATCCCCACACAGCCCTATCTCTAATCACATGCAAGTAAAATTTTTCTGAAGATAATAGATATGCTGAACAAATAAACCAAGTTTGTCTACATTAAGAACAGTATCAAAATTAAGAAAAAGACTAGTAACCTAATTATAAAATGGGCAAAACACATGCAAAGACTTTTCACAGATTAAGACATTCACATGGCCAACAGACACAAGACAAAATACTCAAAATTACTGGCAATAACAGAGATGTAAATCAAAACCATCATGAGATATCATCTCACCCACACAGCAGTGGGTGGCAAGCAATAAATGTTGGAGAGGATATGGAAAGGTGGGAACTTTCATACACTGTTGGTGGCATTGTAAAATAGTGCAACCATTCTGGAAGACAGTTTTGGCATTTCTTCAAAAAATTGAACATAGAAACTCCATATGACCCAGCTATTCCATTACTAGGAATATACCCCAAGGAAATAAGAACTGACACACAAATGGAGATTTGTACACCAATGTTCATCACAAGAACATGGAACCAGCCCAAATATCCAAACACAACCATATAGATTGAGAAATTGTGGTACATTCACACAATGGAATACTATGCAGAACTCAGGAGCAATGATTTTGAAAAATACTACATATCTTGGGAGAGGCTGGAGAGCATTATGCTAAATGAATTGACACAGTCTCTCTTAAGGACAAATACTGCATAAAACCATTACTATAAAAATAGAAGGACAACTCAAGGCAGGGGAGGGCTGAGGATAGGTAAGGGTGAAGCCACAGGGTTGCACAGTTTGGTGGGTGGTGGGAGAGGGTTGGAAGGAAATGAGAAAGATCCAGGTGAAAAGACAGGGTAATGATAAGCAAGATTCAATGGTGATTAATTTTATAAAACATAACGCATAAGAATGATTGCATGAAAGACAATGTGAATGAAGAATAGTATGAAACACAATGTGTATGAAATTTGTAAGCAAACAAATAATAAATTACCATCCCTCAAAAGTTGACTTATTTAAATTTTTAGAGGACTCATGTTGCTTATTGAAAGTGAACAGGATATAAACCTCAGTTATACTACAACATTATGAAAACAAAAATCTTCCTAACTGGACCAGTAAACAATATCATGATAAAATTTGTCTAGGATTTAATTTTACTTAGATTTACAATCAATGCCTGAGGCAGTAGCTGTTAAAAAACCCTAATCAATTCATGTATTTGCACTGGGCAAGCCTATTGCACCCCCCCAAAAAACCCCAACAAAAGCATAACCTTTAAAGTGTTAAAAAAACAAAGTTTAGTTTGAGACTAAGGTGTACAAGACCTTCTGGGGAGATCTTGTTTACTCAGCATTTGTCAAGCTAAATGAACTTAAAAACAAATTCAAGTATTAAGCTACAATACTTAGAAATGCTATGGGAAAAATCTTGAATTATCCAGGAAGCATCAAAAGAAGATGGAGGCATAGATCAATAGTAATTAATTATAAAAAATACTATGTACATGAATGTTTGTATAGAACACAATGTAAAAGAAAGATTGTATAAAACACAATGTATATGAATGAGACACAATGTAAGCACATAATTGTATGTAAACAATTTTTTTTAAAAAAAGGAACATGGAGGGAATACATAGAATCACTGAAACAAAAAGAGTGGGGCAAAACAAATATTTCAGAAAGGACAATATGATCAAGAGCCAATGGTAACAAAAGAAGAACTTCAAGCTGCACTGAAGGCATTAGCAAAAAAATGTCCCCAGGAATCGATGGAATACCAATTGCCATGTTGCAACCCTGGATACATTCACTAATATATGCCAGGAAATTTGGAAGATAGCTGCCTGGCTGACTCGCTGGAAGAGATCTAATTTGTTCCCATTCCCCAAAAAGATGATCCAACAGAATGTGGAAATGATCAGATAATATCATTAATATCACATGCAAGCAAAATACTGCTGAAGATATTTTTTTAATGTCTAGAACAGTACATAGACAGGGAACTGTTGGAAGTTTAAGCTGGATTTAGAAGAGGTCGTGGCACCACAACGATCATTGCTCATGTCAGATGAATCCTGGCTGAAAGAAAACAATACCAGAAAAATGTCTATTTGTGTTTTATTGACTCCTCAAAGGCATTTGATTGTGTTGGTCATAGCAAATTATGGTTAAAAATTATGGCATGAAAATGCAATCCAGTCTAGTGTCTACCATGCTGGTGGGACAAAAAAGAACTGAGGAGATGGAACAGAAAGTCAGTGAGCTGGAAGACAAAAGCCGCACTGGAAACATACTAGAAGAAAAATCAGACATGAGACAAGAAAAATGAAGGAACCATTAGAGTCATTTGGGATGACATCAAAAGGAAGAACATATGTATGACTGGAATTCCAGAACATGGGAGTGATAGGGAATTCACTGAGAAATGTGTGGAAGAAGTACTAGAAGAAAACTTCCCAGAATTACCAGAAGAAAACTTCCCAGGTATTCTGAGGAATAGGGAAATCCAAGAAGCACAGTGAAGTCTGAGAGTGTACTAGCCTAGCAGAGATGGCTCTAGGAGCAGCAGCACCAACCACAGCAGCAGCAATGGCTAGGACAGGGCCAGCCCCGGGACTCCTGGGTACAGGAGGGCCAGTGGTTCCGGGTCCTGGGGCAGGCAACCTGGGCAAGAGCAGCGAGGAATGCTTGAAGGAGATGGAAGCAGAGATGGCCCTATTTGAACAGGAAGTTTGGGTGACTGTCCCTGTGGTGGAAGCAATGCAGGTCCCCACAGCACCTGTGATTTGGTCAATTACTGCAACTAACATCTACCAGTAAGTTCAGCAGACTCTTGAGGCTAGGGCAGCTGCAGCAGCTATGGTGGTTCGTCCCATGGTGGGCAGCCCCCACCCACTTTGTGGGCCTAGTTGCCTTTAGTCCTGCTGAGTGGAATCACTTTGATAGTCCAGAGGCTCGAGAAGTCATGTTCCTATGGCAAGTAGCTGTGGCCCCTCAGAGGGCCCATATCCTTCGACCAGCTTTTGTCCCCATGTGCTGCCGAGAGAATATTCTGCTCTCTCTTCTGCAACAGGCATCCCTGCCCTATAGCCCTTAGGCCACCCCACCAGGCCCTTATGGGGTCCCCCTCTACCTGGAACCCCTAGTCCACCCATGATGCTATCACCAATGGCTCAGGCCCCAGAACCCCCTATCAGCTGCATGGCTGTTCTGAGGCCTCTGGAACAACCAGCACCCCACCTGCCCCCACCAAGAATCTGACCTGTGCCTAGGGCCTGTATCTGAAAGAGAAAGAAGAGGCAGTGGTGGCTACAGCAGCCAGGCTGGAGGAGGCTGGTATGGCAATAGCAATAGGGGCAGGGGTGACCCCAGCTGCTGTCCCCGTGGTCATTGGACCCAGACTACTACTAATCTTGGCTATTCTGTTGCCTGAGCCCGAGCCCTTGCCCCTCCCACTGCAGATTGTGCTATGCCTATTGCCCCTCGGTGCATTCCGGAGCCCCTGTGTCTAAGACCCCAGCCCCTTCGACCTGAGCCACCCCCTGGCATCATGGCTCTTGAGGTCCCAGAACCCCCGGGTGAGGACAAGAAGAAAGGGAAGCTAGAAAAACGGAAACAGTGCATCTGCACAGCAGCTGGAAGCAGCTGGGAAGACTAGCCAGCTGGAGTGGGATTCAGATGACTTGTGGATCTTCTGTGACCTGGGCAGTGAGATGAATGAAGACATCTTGGCACGCGTCTTCAGCCACTTCCATCCTTCCTTAAGGTTAAGGTCATTCATGATAAGCGGACAGGCAAGGCTAAGGCTTGTCAGCTTCAAGGACACCAGTGATTACAGGCATGCCATGTGGGAGATGAATGGGAAGTATGGGGGCTCTCGCCCCATCAAGTTGCACAAGAGTATGTGGAAGGATCTGAATCTGGATGTGGTGTAAAAGACGTAGAAGGAGAAGAAGTTGGGCCTCAGATAATGTCTGGGTGGGCAGTTGCACCACTTTGCAGGTTGATGACTCTTCCCCACAGTTCTCCTTAGAAAACTCCTCAGAAAACTCCTCAACTTTAGTCATCCACCTTCCTCAAAACCAGTTTCAATAAATTTACCTTTATTTAAAACAACAACAACAACAACACAGAAAACACCAAAATGATTATTACCCAAAAAGAAAAACATCAAGACATATCATAGTCAAATTCTTCAAAAGGAGGATGTTGTTGTTTGTTGTTATGTGCCATCGAGTCGTTT
>NW_006399872.1:9364595-9365571 GCF_000299155.1 Elephantulus edwardii
CACAACTCATCTGGTCTTCGCTCGTTAGTGTTCAAGGCCTCAAACCTGTTCCTGAGATGATTCTTAAATTCAGGTGGTATGAAATCAAAGTCAGAATACTAAAATCAGCTTGAGAAAAACAAAGAGTCACCTGCAAAGGGGAAGCAATTTGATTAAATTCTGATTTCTCAGCAGAAACTATGTGAGCTAGAAGACAATGGAATGTTATAGACAGAAAGTTGAAATTGCCAGCCAAGGATCCTATACCCAGAAAAGCTCTCCCTCAACTATGAAGGAAAAATTAGATCTTTTCTAGAAAAGAAGGAATGTAAAGAATTTGTGAAAACAAGATTAAAACCACAAGAAATTATAAGTGAAATCATTCACAGAAAAATGCCAAAGGAAAGTGGATGGACCATAGTAACCAGAAACAACAGGGGAAAAACTACAGTAAAAGGCATTGGTAAAATCTGGCCTAATAACAATCACACTTAATATGAATGGACTAAATGTGCCAATCAAGAGAAACAGAGCAGCAGGATTAATTAAAAGAACAAAGCCCATCAGTATGTTGCCTAAAGAAACAGATTTAAGAAAAAAGAAAAGAAAGACAGACTCAAAATCAAAGGTAGGGGAGAAAAAAAATATACCAAGCAAATGGCAACCTCAAAAAAGCAGGAGTGGTAATACCAAACTCTGGTAAAATAGACTTCAGAATGAAAACCATAAGGAAGGGCCTTCCATACTGATTAAAGACACAATAGATTAAGAAGACATAATGTAAACATTTATGCACCAAATGTTGTTGTTGTTATGTGCCGTCGAGTGGCTTGCGACTCATAGCGACCCTATGTACAACAGCCCTAACCTCCGCTCTGTCCTGTGCCAATCGCACTTTCTCCGATACTCCCATCCCAATTATCCCAGTCACTGAATCAATCCACCTCATAGAGGGCCTTCCTCTCCTGCACCGTCCCTCCACCCTCCCAAGCATGAT
>NW_006399872.1:9368852-9372430 GCF_000299155.1 Elephantulus edwardii
CACTTATTTCCCTGCTCCACCATCCACCAGGATACCCATCCACTTCTACCTCCTCCCTTCACATCTATCTCCCTTTCACCAGCCCTCCATCTAATAACTTATATATGAAGCTTCCCTGGCTTCTGTGATTCCAAACACATCAGCTGATGGTAGTTACTTATGTTGGGATCAATGTCTCTGAAGTTTAGTCGTAATATGATGCATCCTGTAGAACTGGTGATGCATCCTGTAGAACTGGTGTGTAGATAGGCTTTTCTTGGCCCGAGGATGATAGACCTGCAAAATTCATAAGACAATGGTGGTAGGAGACTTCAATACCACACTAACACCAAAGGATAGGTCAACTCAAAAGAAACTCAATAAAGATGCAGAAGCTCTAACTCAACCTTGTGGATGTATTCAGTGTACTACACTCAACTAAAATGCAATTCACTTTCTTCTCAAGTGTACATGGTACATTCTCCAGAATCACTCACTTATTAGGATGTAAAGCAAGCCTCAACAAATACAAAAATATTGAAATAATACAAAGTATCTTCTCAGTTCACAAAGGCATAAAACTAAAAATTAACCACAGGAGGGTAAAGCTTACAAAACCAACCAAGTGGAAGTGAAATAATTCTCTACTAGAACAGGATTGGATTATAAAAGAAATAGTGAATGAAATTACAAAAGTTCCTTGAAATAAATGAAAATACAGCATACTGAAACCTCTGGGATACAGTTAAGGCAGTCTTCAGGGGGAACGTCATAGCAACAGGCACACACATTAAAAAGGAAGGAAGAAGAAAAAAATCAATGATTTACTTCAACCCCTTCATCAAATAGAAAAAGAACAACAATCTAACCCTACATCCTCTAGAAGAAATGATAAGGACAAGAGCTGAAATAAATTGAGATAGAAAACAGAAAAACAAGTAAGACTAGAAGCTGGTTTTTCAAAAGGGTCAATAAAATTGACAAACCACTGGCAAATGTAATAAAAGGGAAAAAAAGAGAAGACACAATTAACTCAATCAAGAAATGATAGAGGTGACATTACAACAGACCCAGATGAAATGAACTCAATAATATCAGCATACTATGAAAAGCAATACCCTGATAAATTAGAATTCCTAGAAGAAATGGAAAAATTTCTTGAAACTCATGCTGTACCCAGACTGTTGTGGGCAGATGTAGAACACTTGAACAGACCCATCACAAAAGAAGAAAGTAAACAGGTCATAAAAAGACTTCCCCATAAGAAAGTCCTGCACCAAATGGCCTCACAGCTGAATTCTACCAAACGCTCAGAGAAGATTTACCAACAATTTTACTTAAAGTACTTTAAAAAAATAGAAACATATGGAACACTCCCAGAGTAATTCTACAAAACCAGCATAACCTAACAGCAAAGCCAGACAAAGATATTACCAAGAACTACAGACAAATATCTCTCATGAATATTGATGCAAAAATCCTTAACAAAAATCCCAGCCAATAGAATCCAAAAGCACATAAAAAAAACAATTCATCATGACCAAGTGGGATTCATAACAGGTATGTAAGGATGGCTCAAAACAAGGAAAACAATCAACGTAATTAATCACATTAACAAAGCCAATAACAAGAACCATAAGATCTTAGCAATTGATGCAGAAAAGCATTTGACAAAATCCAACACCTTTTCCTGATAAAGACATTCAACAAAATTGGAATAGAAGGGAATTTCCTCAACATAGTGAAAAGTATATATGCAAAACTGAGAGCCAATACCATTCTCAATGGAGAAAGGCATTTTCCTTGAAAACAGGGATTAGACAAAGATTCCCACTGTCACCACTTCCATTCAATATTGTATTGAAAATGCTTGGAAGGGCAATATGACAAGAGAAGAACATAAAAGGCATCCAGATCAGCAAAGAGATGGTTAAACTGTCACTACATGCAAATAATATGATAGTGTACACAGAAAACCCCAAGGAATAAAAAAAAAAAAACACCAAACTGTTAGAGCGTGTGGACCAAATTAGTAGGATATAAGATCAATATGCAAAAATCAATGAGATTCCTCTATAGTATCAAAGAGAACTCGAAGAAGGAAACCAAGAAAGCAATACCATTTAGAATATCCAACTACAAGCTGACATACTTGGGAGTGAACCTAATTAGAGACACAAAAGACCTATCCAAAGAAAACTATAGAACAATTCTGCAAGAAACAATAAAAGAACTGAAGAAATGGGAAAGTGTGTCCTGCTCATGGATAGGAAGACAATATTGTGAAAATGACAATTCTAACAACAGTAATCTATGTATTCAATGCAACCTCAATACAGATACCAAATTAATTTCTCAAAGAGATTGAAAGGGAAATTATCAAGTTTATTTGGAGAATAAAGAGACCCCAAATAAGCAAAGCACTTCTGAAAAACAAAAATGAAGTGGGTGGTATAGCACTCCCTGACCTCAAAACCTACTATACGTGCCACTGTTGTAAAATGGGACTGACATAGGGATTGAAGGAAGTCTGAGAAAGAGGGGATAAATAATGTATACAGCATTGAAACAGGGGAGGGAGAGAACTGTTTAAAAGTGATATACAATTAGGTATTATTATCATGACAGGAGTTCAGAATGAAGGCTGCATTTTGGAGTGGACTTGGGAGCAGGGATTGTATAACAATGAAAGAATTTTACTTTTCAAAGAGACGCATGAATTGGGTGGGGAGGGGTGGGTAGGGAGAAAAATGCAACGATGATTAAATGGAAATCCAAAGTCTCTGTAAACATTTATTCAAATAAAAAATAAATTAAAAAACCAAACCAAACCTACTACACAGCAATAGTAACTAAAACAGCATGGTACTGATACAATGACAGGCACATAGACCAATGAAACAGAACTGAGAATCCAGAAATGGACTCAGCTATCTATGGTCAACTGATACTCGACAAGGAAATAAAATCTACCAAATGGGGAAATGACGATCTCTTCTGGACGGCTCCCTACAGAAAGTTGAAACAGGATCCATATCTCACACCATACCAAAAAAAAAAATCAACTCAAGGTGGATCAGAAACCTGGGAGTAAAGTCCCAAACTGTAAAGTTCATCAGAGACAAATAAGGATCAAGCTTAGACGGTCTAGTCTATGGTAAAAAGAGATTGCCAAACACAGCCAGAAATGCTCAATCTGAAGATAATAAAATTGATGAATGAGACCTTCTAAAGATTAAATGCCTGTGTACATCAAAAAGTTTTCCCAACAGAGTGAAAAGAAAACATACTGACTGGGGGAAAAAAACATTTGGCAGAAGGGGTTTCATATAAAAAACTTAAAGAATCCTATAGGGCCTCCATAAGAAAAAGACTGATGACACAATTGCAAAATAGACAAAACACATGTAAAGACTTTTCGCAGAGGAAAATATTCAGATGGCTAACAGACACATGAAGAAATAATCAAAATCAATGACAATAAGATTTTGTTGTTGTTATGTGCCGTCGAGTCGCCTGTGACTCATAGCAACCCTATGTACAACAGCCCTAAACTCCGCTCTGTCCTGTGCCAATCGCACTGTCTCTGACACTCCCAT
>NW_006399872.1:9373320-9387397 GCF_000299155.1 Elephantulus edwardii
CAAGGAGTTGGAGTCAGAAAATCAGAAGGGCCGAACTCGCTCAGCATATCTTAAGCTCAAGGAACTGAAGAACAAATTCAAACCTTGAGTTGCTATAATCAAGGACAATAAGATAGATTAAAATAAAAATTACAATAAGATACCCTCTCATTCCACTAGCAGTGGCAAAGTTTAACAGGTCAGCAAGTAATACATGTTGGCGAGGAACTGGCATGATAGGAACTCTTATACAGTGTTGGTGGGATTGTAAAATGCTACAACTCTGGAAGGCAGTTTGTTATTTCCTCAAAAAGCTGAAAATAGAAATTCCGTATGACCCAGCTATTCCACTGCTTGGAATATACCCTGAAAAAATAAGAACTGTGGCACAGTCTTGTACACCCATGTTCACTGCAGTATTATTCACCATCACAAGAACATGGAAACAATCCAACCACTAATGAATGGATTAAGAAATTACGGTACATTCACATGATGGAATACTACGCAGCATGTAGGAGCAATGATTTTATAAATTACTGCCTAACTTGGGAGGGACTGGAGAGCATTATACTAAGTGAACAAACTCAGTCCCATACGGACAAATACTATACAGTATTATTAAAGAATGTTTGTGCGGATACAAGGGAAGGGTTTTGTTCTGACTGATGATATTTAGCTTCTCCACTCTCTAGAGATATTGTCAATGTGATTTATGTGTATTTCATTAGGTGAGGTCCATGTGTATAATTCCCATTCATGTTTTTTTTAATAAAAGGTATTTGAAATGAATAAACTATTGATTGTACAAAATTCTATGGTGTGATATCTGGCATAATTTCTGTCTCCAAAGCCAGATTGTCTAACTAGCAATCTATTTTTGTTTACAACTTTTGCATTCCAGTCAATAATTAATAATGTATTTTGATAACATGCTTGGTCAATCTCAGACAGCAAAAATGATAGCAATCCTCAGTTTTCTAAATTTTGGCTTTAGTGATTTATACGTGGATATTTGACTAATAGTTGTGTCAACAGTTCTTCCTTATATACATAGGATGTTATCCAGCACTGATAGTACTGTATTTCAGTATTGTAGTCTAATTTACTTTGCTAATATTAGCAGCACACCAGTTATAAGAAGTGTCAAATTGTTGAAATCTACTTCTACTAATATTTAAACAGAGAAAACCTTACAGACCAGTTTTATAATACATGAGTGGCCATGAATGAGTGGCAATGAATGAGTGGCAATGAGTTTGGCTCTTGATTTACTATATTAAAAGGAATAAATGAAATCTGTTATGATCTGAAACATGCTATTGAGTGAAAAGAACAAATTGTATGTGAAACATTACTTGATATAATTTATATAAAAATATATAAAATGATACTATTTTTTTCCTATGGGCTTATACACACAGCCTGGATTGTTATTTTCAGTTGTATTATTAAAATTATTGAAACATATTATAAAATATTAGCATAAAACTTCTAATACTTTGGTAAGGGTATAAGCACAATGATTTTTTAAATTATTTTATTATTTTATGTGTGTGTACTATCAAATCGGATCTGACTGGTACAGGAGGAGATTGATCCTCCTTTTCCAGCAGAGCATCTGGTGGATTTGAACTGTGTATCTCTGGGATTGCAGTGCAGCTCCTTGCCACTAGGCCACCAGAGATCCCTCAGCACAATGATTTGAAGGTGTGGTCAAAGTGCATTTCAAAAGGAAAATGATATTTGCCCAGTACTTTTAAAATAAAATGAATTTTTAAAAATCCACTGGATTTGGCAATTAGTATGTCATGGGTGACTTTTGCTAGAATAAGTATCTAAAAGTAACAATTTAGATCACTAATGTGGGGAAAGTAGTCATGCTTACCAGGCATGTGAAACTTCAACAATAAATAAGGATGACCAAAGAAGAAATCAATGCCTTTGAACTGTAGTGTTGACGAAGGATACTGAATATCCTATAGACTGTACAAAAAGCAAACAAGTCTGTACTAAAGGATATGAACTCAAGGTGCTCCTTATATACAAGGATGGTGAAACTCCATCTCACATACTTTGCGCATGTTGTCAAGAAGGTTTACTCCTTGGAAAAAGACATCATGCTGAAAAAGGTGGAGGGTAAAAGAAAGAGAGAAAGATCCCCAACAAGAATGGATTGACACAGTCACAGTGGGCTTGAGCATGTCAAAGATTATGAGGCTGGTATAGAATAGTGCAAGCTTCAGATCTGTTGTTCATAGGCTCACTAGACATAACACATAACAACAAAAACAAAAGTCCTAAAAGAAAAAGCGTGGGAAATGGATAGATGGAACATTACGTCTAGAATGACTTTAATTGTTTTAACATTTAGAAGTGATTTAATCTGTCAATATTCTCTACACACATATGAGCATACATACAAACACTAAGTGTAAGAAGAAGGAGCAATCAGATTGGCTAAAACATGAATAAGAATTGATTACAAGATGAGAGAAAAGGAATAAATGGATGAAGCAAATTATCTTGACACCTTACTTTTCAGGTCTATACATGTTTGTCAAGATACGGTAGATAGGGAAGATGCTTTGTTTCTGAAAAACTAATTTCTGTGGTTTTATACAACATTGTAAAAAGATTTTTAGTGAGAGTGATGCATATGCAACATTTTAAATATTCTAATAATTTTAAACCAAAATATTTGACTAAATGTTTTACTAGGAGAAAATGAGAAAAAAGTTACCCTAATAGAAACGACCATTCCCAGGGAAGCTTCATAATGAAATGAGAAAAAACAGCAGCTGAACATGACTCTAAAAGGCATGGACCCATAAACAATCTTAAACAAACTGCTTTCAGATGCTTCAAAGCCTGAAATGTAAACATATCACATTTAGATAAACTGACAGTAAGCCATAAGAAAGTTTTATATATATAGCAATAGACTGTCTTTTTTAAAAAATAACTTTTACCAAGAATATCTAATTGGAAAGGTTGTCTTATTGAACTTAAAATGTACAGGATAGGCCATTTTACATATTATCATAGTTTGTATTAAAAATAATTTCATATTTATAAAGTGTTATATTTTAATTATTAAAGAATATTCATTAATCTGTGAGAATATTGTTGTTTCTATCTTTAATCTTCTAGTAAATAAGAAAGTGAAAGTATTTTATAGGTTTCTTTTGCCAGTTAACTTTTAGAGATGAAATTAATAGTCATAAATAACAACATAAAAATGTCAAAAAAAGAAAACTTTAAAAACTGTATAATTAACAAAAAAGAAAACTTGAAAAAATATTACTATAAATTTTCTACTAGAGAATATAATAAATTTTCATTGAACACATTTATGCTCTTATGATATTTTCATTAAACTCACACATTCATTATACTTAGTTGAGTTGTTCATATTCATAAATAGTCATAGTTCAAAAACCCAATTTAATTCTAATTCCTAGACAGAAATGTTTTAAAGAATAGTTTAAAAGATGAGATTTTAGAATAATGCTATCAATCAAGGGTAAAATTCTGTGGATAAAAATTAATGAAATAAAAATATTTTTTAAATCCTTAATCTCCCTGAGAAAATAAAAGGAAACACTTTTTATAATTTAATCTTATACTTTCTACTAAAATGTAAACAGTTCTCTATAGATGAGCTATAATATCCCAAATAATACAGAAGTGTTGCTTATGTAACATTAATCTCTAAGTCTCATTAAAGGTCAGACTAAAGAGACCTTACATCATACAATGATTTCTCTTTATATTAAGTAACAATGCTGACTCGAAGCAGAATTTCAGAGATCAACATGTCGACAAAAATATTTTTTTAAATCTTATTTTGCTTACAGACATCACTTGAGTGATACATAAAAGTTTTTGCCTTTTTTATTTTCCATTAGACTCCAGTTTTAAAAATTACTACTCAAGTTATACTGGAAAATCTACCTGTGGATCAAGTCCAAGTCCAGCTCTTATGAGGATGATAGTAAGAGCAGTATTTCTTAAGCTTGAAGACCATGTTCTATTAATGGAGATATATTGATTCAAGATTGGAATATTCCTGAGAATAAAACCAGCTAGTAGCATTCCTTAAAATAAAAACAAACAAAAAACCCAAAGGATAGTTGATTCAGTTCATTTTTCCAAAGGAGAAAAGAAAATATTTCATGTCCCTCTGCACACTATGTGCCTTTTTACTTTGGTGTACGGCAAGTTATATACAGTGGAAAAGACAGCATGAATAAAGGTATGTAGATAGAAAATGATATGCCTGAACGCAGTAGAAATAAAGCAATTTAGGAACTTAAAGAACAAGGATAAGAGTGGAGAGAATGAGTTGGAAAGAACGAGCTGGAGATATATATACATTACATATACATACAAAGAGCTACAAGATAATATTACCTTGAAGTATTTATAAATTAAGGATAGTTTGAACTAGAAGAGCTCCTAATTTACATATAGTCAATAACAAAGCCAGTAATTATATACTTACCAATAAGTGGTGGAAGTTGAGGCACCGAAGGTATTCTAATGATTTCCAAAAGTTTCCCCCCAAGAATAGCACAATAAAAAATAATTAAAAGCCCAAATAAACTTCCACCAGGAAGAACCTCAGGGCCTGTGACTGACCATATGACACACCAAAACAAAACAAGGATAGCTCCTGAAAGAAAACAGAAAATATATGTCAACATAAGCATAGATATACACCCATTTATTTCCTTGCCATTGAGTTGGAATCAACTCATAGTTGACCCTCAATTGAGTTTTCAGAGTCTGTGAATCTCATAAGAGGAAATTGCCTTTTTCTTCACAGAGCAACTGGTGGATTTGAACTGCTTGCCTTTGGGTTCGCAGTGCAACTTCTTCCCATTAAGTCATCAGAAGTCATACACACACACACACACACACACACACACACACACACACACACACATTGTTGTTGTTATGTGCTATAGAGTCAACTACAACTCATAGCTATCCTAGGACTAACGGATCTGAACCCTGCCCTATCTTGTGCCATCCTCATAATTTCTGATGTATCTGAAACCATTGTTATAGTCACTGTGTCAATCCATCCTGTCGAGAGCCTACCTTTCTTATGCTGACCCTCTACCTTTCTGAGCAATATGCACTTTTCCAGAGACTGGCTGCTACTACCATGCTCAAAATATATGAGATGAACTTCACCATCCTTGCCACCAAGGAGCACCATGGTTGCACCTTCTCCAAGACAGATGTGTTCATTCTTTTGACAGTCCACTCAGTACTCTTCTCCAATATCACAACTTAGATAAATATACTGATCCTTTTTCTGTCATCCTTAATAATTTTCCAACTTGCAGATGCATAATAAGTAATTGAGAATATCATGGATTTTATCAATTTGTCTTTAAACTGACATTAGTTTTCTTTAGCACTTTAGAAATGTCCTTGACAGCAGATTTTCCCAATGAAACACGTCTTTTGATTCATTAATTGCTGGGTAAGGTTGTTGATTATTGATTATGGATCCAAATAAGATGAAACTGTTGATAATTTCTATCTTTGTTTGTTTCCTCGATGTTGAGATGTAAACCATATTGAAGGCTACATCTCAACATCAAGGAAACAAAAATCTTTATTACTTGGTCAATAGGCAGAACTCTGATAAAGAAAAGATAGAAACTTTCAGATGTATAACAAGTAATTGAGAAGCTCATGGCTTGGATCAGATGTACCTTAGTCTTTAAACTTATCACGTTGCTCCTTACAACTTCAGAAAGGTATATATATCAAATGCAATCCATTTTTTTAATTTCTTGGTGTGAAAAGTATTAATTGTGAATCCAAGCAAGATCACAGAGTTAATGTACCAAAAGGAAGTAGCAAATGATCAAGAACCAATGGTTATAAGGACAAAGTTCAATCTGATGATAGAAGAAGAATCAATGCCTTTGAGTTGTAGTGCTGGAGAAGAGTAATGAATATCCCATGGACTGACAAGAGAACAAACAAATAGGTCTTGGAGAAAGTGCAACCAGGGTGCTTCTTGGAGGCAAAGAATAGTAAAGTATCATCTCACATATTTAGAGCATATTGTTTGGAAGGGCTCGGAACAACAGGCTTAATTAAGTATATAAGAGATGATGAGGATGGTACAGAATAGGACAAAGGTCAGAGCCATTGTTCATGGGGTTGCTATGAGTTGTAGCTGGCTCAAAAGCACCTAACAACAATAATTATGAAAAGGGGAGTTCTGGTGGCTTAGAGGTAAGGAGTTACACTGCCAACTCAGTAACTTGGTTTGAATCCCATGTTATATGGGAAATGTAAAGGATCAGCAAACAAAAGCAAGACTCAATGAGAATGTCTGAGATAATGACTACCACAATGGATTTAAGCAAACAGATTATGAGGATGGTGCAGGATAGAGCAAGGCTTAGATCTGTTGTTTATAGATTCACTATGAGTGGCAGTCAACAGCACTTCACAACTAATGTATTGTGTGTGTGTGCATATGTGCATAAAATATATTTTAGCAAATATATGTATACACACACATGTATGTGTATATGTGTGTGTGTATGTGTGTATATAAGCTCTGGTGGCCTAGTGGTAAGAAGCTGCACTGCAATACCAAAGCGGTTCGAATCCACCAGATGCTCTGTAGGAGAAAGATGAGCAATCTCCTTCCATGCAGTTAGCTGCCTGTGAAAACCCACTGGAGAATCAGCTACGGAACGGTTCTGACTCAAAGGCACACAACAACAACAATCTCTATCTCTATCTCTATATCTATCTATCTATCTTGCTTTTTAAGTTGGTTTTCATACAGTCACTCATATATATTGTACTTCGTTCATGTACATTGTGTTTCATAAAATCACAGTGTGTTTGATATAATGACTATTATTCAATGCCCTTTACAACTTCATCTCATCAAATCCTTATTACCCTATGGCTATTCTTTCACTCCCTCCTCCACTCACCTATTAATATCGGCTGCTTTAGTGAGATCTGTATTCTTCTTCCTTCTCCTTTTTACCCCTCCCCTTTTGAACAGTTATGCTGTTCCTATTTGCTAACTGCATTAGCCATTTTGTACTTCTGTTAATTTTCCCCAAGTTGATCCTTCTTTGTCCTGATCCTTTACAGTGTTCATTCTAATTCTACTCTCCCAATCACCACCTTTCCAGTTACCCTTCTATTTTCATAGTAACAGGCTTATGTAGTATTTATCCTTTTCTCAATAAGTTAATCCACTCAGCATAATGTCCTCGAGACTCATGTTGTGCAGTATTTTATGAATTCATTGTTCATTATTGTTTCATAGTATTCCACTGTGTGAATGTAGCATGGTTTATTTATTTTTTATGAGCATTTGAGCTGTTTCTATTTTTTTTTCTATTATGAATAATGCTGTGATGAACATAGGTGTACATATCTCCATTTATGCCTCAGCTCTGACTTTCTGAGGGTATATTCCTATCAATACAGCAAATGGAGCAATGGGGGTTGGTGTGTCGGAGTTAGTGAGACTGGCTCAGGACAGGGAAGGGTTCAGAGCTGCTGTACATAGGGTCACCATATATCGCAGGCCACTCAATGGCACATAACAAAAATAATATATTATGACAGGTTTGGAAGCAGGAGTGGCATCCACTTCCTAAATAACATGCCTCTGGAAACTCCATGAACTTTGATAAATGTCCATGGTTGTAGAGGGGCTTCAGGCCTTTTATTCATGGGGTTGCTATGATTTGAGCTCGATTCGAAGGCAATCAACAACAACATATTCCTAGTAGTGGAACAGCTGGGACATAAGGGATTTCTATATTCACTTTTTTGAGGGAATGTCAAACTCCCTTTCATAGTGGTGGTGGTGATTGTTGTTGAGTACTATTGAGTCAGAACCAAACTATAGCTGACCCTCCAGCAGTTTTTCAGAGGCTGTTAATCACACAGGAGGAGATTACCCATCCTTCTCCTATGAAGCAGCTGGTAGATTCGAACCACATGCCTTCAGGATGGCAGTGCAGATTCTTTCCACTAAGTTGAACCACTTTAAAAACCTATCAGAAAATATTTGCAGGACTGAGAACTCTGTTGGACAATTTGAGGGAGAACTAATACTTGCAGCATTGAGAACTTTGTTGGACAATTGGGGAGGTAAGCCAATACTTGCAGGACTGGGGACTTGGGAACACTGTTCTGGAGCTATGAGGCTTGAGACTAAGGTGCCTATATACATATTTTGGGAACTGTCTGGACTGTATTGTTATTAATCTGGATTATAAACTTTTGACTCCCCCTTGGGGAAAAAAAAATCCTATCAGCAGTGCATGAGAGTTTCTCTCTCGCACCCTTGCCATCATTTGTTGTTTGCTATCCTGTTACAATTTGTTACTGCTTCTGGGATGAGATGATATCTCACTGTTGCTTTGATTGGCATCTCTCATCTAGTTAGGGAGTTCTGGTGGCCTCGTGGTAAGGAGTGGTGCTAAATTCACCAGCTGCTCTGTGGAAGATGGTTAGTTTCATCTTGTTTGATTCTGCCTCTGAAAACCTGCTAAAAAGTTAACTGAGTTAGGTCTGCCTTGACAGATAGAAGGATGTCTACTTTTTTAATTAACTATGCAAAATCACTTGACTGTGTGAATTATAAGAAATTATGGCTAATTTGAAAAGACTGGGAATCCACACACTTAATTATGCTAATATAAAACCTCTATCTACACCAAGAAACTATTGTATGAACAAGGCAAGAGAACACTGTGTGGTTAAAAATCAAGAAAGGGGTGCATCAGGGCTGAATCCTTTCTCTATGTTTATTCAATCTCTACGTTGAACAGATCACTGAAGAAGCTGGAATTTATGTAAAGTGTGGCATCAGGATTGGAGGAAGACTTATCAACAACCTGTGTTAAGTAAGCAATGATGGAACCTTGCTCATCAAAAGTGAGACGAACGTGCAGTGCTTAATGTCAAAGATCAAGAATTGTATTGCCTTCTATATAGACTGCTATTGAACATCAAGAAAACAAAAATCCTTATCCTGGGGCCAGTAGGCAGCATCATAATAGGTGGGAAAAGAATGGAAATTGTCAATGAGTTTATCCTACTTAGATACACAATAAAATTCTTTGGTACCAGCAGTCAGGAAATCAAGACACGCTGCATTGGGAAAATCTGCTGTCAAGGACCCCTCCAGAGTGCCAAAGAGCAATGATGTTAGTCTAAAGACTAAAGTGCATCTAATCCAACCCATGATTTTTTTCAATTACTTGTTATACATCTTAAATCTGGACAACGACTAAGGACAACAGAAGACTTGATGCCTTTGAGTTAGGTGTTGTCAGAGTTTACTGAATATTCCATGCAGTGTCAAAAGAACAAACAAGCATTTCTTGGAGAATGTGTGATCAGGGTGGTCTTGGAAGAAAGAAGAGTGAAGCATTGTCTCACATACTTTGGGCACTTGTGTGTCAGGAAGTGTGAGAATGGCACAGGATAAAAAAAAGAGTTCATCTTTTGTTCCTAGGGTCACTATGTGTTGTACTTGACTTGATGTCAATAACAACAACAACAACAACAATATTGGGTCTTAATGAAGTTGATCTTTTCCTCTCCATGTAGTTTCTTCCTGATGCAAATGATGAATGAATGTATGGCTGCTAATCAAAAAGTTAGAAGACTGAGTCCACCTGGGAATGACTTGGATGAAAAGCCTGATGAACTTGTCAGAAAAAT
The DNA here is from genome assembly GCF_000299155.1 of Elephantulus edwardii. Lineage (NCBI taxonomy): Eukaryota > Metazoa > Chordata > Mammalia > Macroscelidea > Macroscelididae > Elephantulus > Elephantulus edwardii. Next base: position 9,383,047 of record NW_006399872.1, read on the forward strand.
CAGTTATTGTAAACCTTATGGAACACAGCTCTTATATTTTTTTGCATACACAGAGTGGCCATGAGCTGGAATCAATTAAATATCTTGCCCTTAATTTGTTCTTACTGATCACAATCCAGGAGAATGGGAATTATTATTTTTTAAGCTAATCATTTAAAGCTGTCTTGTGTTATAAAACTGAATATACAAAAAAAAACCCCCAAAAAACCCTGAATATACAGTTTTAACAAAGAAATACTGGTTCCAAGATGGTCTGAAAATTCTTACATGTATAATACATTTATTATTTATATATGTATATGTTGTTGTTATGTGCTATTGAGTCGTCTGCAACCCTACTCACAATAGCTCTGAACCCTGTCCTATCCCGATCCAATCTAACTGTCTTTGACAAACCTGCCCCTATTGTCCAGTCACGGTGTCAATCCTTGTCATGCAGGGTTTTCCTCTCTGTCCCTCCACTTTTCCAAGCATGATATCCTTCTCCAAAGACTGGTCCCTTCTGGTAATATGCCCAGAGTATTTGAGATGGAGCTTCTAAATCCTTGCCTTTAGAGAACAACTTGGTTTCACCCTCTCTAGGATAGGCCTGTTTGTTCTCCTAGAAGTCCATGGTATGTTCAACACTTCTCCTGCACCATCATTCAAAAGAATCAATTATTCTATCACACCTACTGTCCAGCTATCTGATTCATAGTAATTGTGAAGACCATGGCCTGGATCAGACACACCTTAATCTCTAGTCTGACATCTTTGCACTTCAGCACTCTGGCAAGGTCACTGACCTCAGACTTTTCCTAATTCAATTTGTCTTTTGATTTGTTGACTGTTGGTTCCAAGAGTGTTAATTGTGAGCCCAAGAAAGCTGAAATTTTTTTATGCTCTCAATCTCTTCATTTGACCCAGTGGTGAGAATCTTTGTTTTCTTGACGTTCAGCTTCAATCCATATTGAAGACCACAATCCTTGACTTTCTGTAGCAGGTTTCCCTCAGTTTCAGCAATCAAGGTGTGTCATCTGCATAACTCAGGTTGTTGATGAGTCTTCCTTCAATTCTGATGCCACATTGTTCCTCATAAAGTTCAGTCTCTGGTCTGCATATAGATTGAAGAGGTGTGGAGACAGGACACATCCCTGACATACTCCTCTCTTGATTTTGAACCATGCATTGTTTCCTTGCTCTGTTCTGATGACTGCTTCCTGGCCCACATATAGGTTTTTCATATGAGCACAAATCAGGGCTTCCTATTTTTCTCAAGGTTAGCCACAATTTGTTGTGATCCATACAGTCAAATGCCTTTGCATAGTCAATGAAACACATATAGGCATTATTCTGGTACTCTCTGCTTTCAGCCAGGATACATCTGACGTTGGGAATGATGTCCCTAGTGCCACAGCCTCTTCTAAACCTACCTGTACATCTGGAAGTTCTCTGTTGATGTACTGTTCAATTCATTTTTGGATAATATTGAGCAAGATTTTACTTGCACGTGATATTAGTATTAATATTCGATAATTTTGACACTGCATCGGATCACCCCCTTTTTGGAATGGGAATAAATATTGATTTTTTTTTTCCTAGTCAGCTGGCCAGATAGCTGTCCTCAGATTTGGCACAACTTGGTGAGCACTGTCTTTTGAAATATGTCAACAGGTATTCCATGAATTCCTGGAGCCTTATTAATGGGCAATTCCTTCATAGTAGCTTGAACTGCTTTCTTCATCACCATTTCCTCTTGGCCATATGCTGTTTCAAGAAATTATTCTGTTACATTCAATTATTTTTTTATTATTAATTTTAAAAAAAGTTTAAAAAAAAAACCCAGAGACTTTGGATTTCCATTCATTCATTCATTCTTGCACTTTTCTCCCTGCCCATCCATCCCCCCAGTTCACTTTTCCTTTTGAAAAGTAAAAAAAAAAATTCTTTCATTGTTATACAATTCTTCTCCCCAAGTCCACTCCAATATGCCACCTTCATTCTGCACTCCTGTCATGACAATAATACCTAATCCTATATCCTTTTTAAACAGTTCTCTCCCTCATATGTTTCAATGCAATATACATAATTTATCCTATCATTCTCAGTCTCCCTCCAACCCTGACGTCAGTCCCATTTTACAGCAGTGGCACTATGCAGTATTTGTCCTTTTGTGACTGAGATATTTCACTCAGCATGATGTCATCCAGGGTCACCCATTTTGTATAATATTTCATGAGTACTTTGTTTTTCAAAGTAGTGTAGTATTCTGTTGTGTGAATATACCACAACTTCTCTATGTATTTGTTTGTTGATGGACACTTAGGTTGTTTCCAACTCTTTGCTATTGTGAACAAAGCTGTGATAAACATGGATGTGCTTATACCTGCTTGGGTGGTGGTTATGATTTCTTTGGGGTATATTCCCAGTGGTGAAATTCCTGGGTCAAATGGTATTTCTGTTTGCAATTTTTTGAGAAAGTGCCATACAGTCTTCCATAGGGGTTGCACCATTTTACACTCCCATGAACAGTGAATAAGGATTCCAGTTTCTCCACAACCTCACCAGCATTTGTTGTTTGCTGTTCTGTTAAATTTTTCTATTCTTACTATGGTAAGATATTTCACAGTTGTTTTGATTTGCATCTCTCTTAGAGCTAGGGATTTTGAACATTTCTTCATGTGCTTGAAGACATCTGAATGTCTTCTTCGGTGAAGTTAAGTGTCATATCCTGTGGCCATTTTTCTATTGGATTATTTACCTTTATCTTGTTGTGGTGCTCAAGTATTTCATAAATTCTGGATATAAGTCCCTTGTCTGATATGGAATTACCAAATATTTTTTCGCAGTCTGTGACTTCCCTTTTTACCCTGTTGAAGAAGTTTTTGGATGTACATAGGGATTTGATTCTTAGAAGGTCCCATTCATTTATTTTATCTTCTCCTGGTTGTAGATTTTTCAGGATGCTTGGAAGACTATTTATGTTGTGGATTAGGACTTCTAGAATTCTTCTAAGCTTTTCTTTAATCAAGTTTATAGTCCTTGGTTTTAATCCAAGGTCCATGATCCACCTTGAATTGGTTTTTGTATATGGAGATGTGGATCTTGCTTACGTCTTCTGCAGATAGTTTTCCAATTTTGCCAACACCATTTGTTAAAAAAGGCTGCTGTTTCCCCACTTAACTGATTTCATCTCAGTGTCAAAAATCAGTTCACCATAGGTAGATGGGCTGATTTCTTGGTTCTCAATTCTATTCCATTGATCTATGTGTCTGTCATTGTACCAGTACCACCCTGTCTTGAACACCATGGTGGTGTAGTAAAATTTAAAATCAGGGAATGAGATGCCTCCTACCTTTTTTCTCTTTTTAAGGAGTGCTTTGCTTATTCTGGGCCTCTTTCTATTACAAATGAACTTGGAAATTGCCTTTTCCACCTTGTTGAAGAATGGGATTGGTATTTTTATTGGGATTGCACTGAATGTGTAAATGGCCTTTGTTAGTATTGTAATTTTAACAATATTGAGTCTTCCCATCCAAGAGCAAAGGATATTCTTCCATTTCTCAAGGTCTCTTTTTGTTTCTTTTAGTAATGTTTTATAATTTTCTTTGAATAGATCATTTGTGCTTCTGGTTACATTTACTCCCACATATTTAATTTTGTGATTAGCTATTGTGAAGGGTATTCTTTTTCTTAGCTCCAGCTCTGCATTCTCTTTGTCACTGTAGAGAAATCCAACTGATTTTTTTAAGTTGATCTTATATCCTGCCATTTTGCTAAATTTGTCAACTATGTCCAGTAGTTTTCTTGCTGAGTCTTTAGGGTTTTCTAGGTATACCATCATATCACCTACATAGAGAGATTGTACCTCTTTTTTGCAAATTAGGATACATCTATTTCCTTCTCTTATTGCTATCACTAAGGCTTCCAATACAATATTGAATAAGAGAGGTGATAGTGGGCATCCTTGCCTAGTTCCTGTTCTGAAAGCAAATGCCTTTAACCTCTATCCATTGAGAACAATGTTGGCTCTCAGGTTTGCGTATGTACTTTTTACTCTGTTGAAGAAATTCCTCTTTAATCCTATTTTGTTGAGTATTTTAATCAGGAAAGGGTGCTGGATTTTGTCAAAGGCCTTTTCTGCTCAATTGATAGGATTATGTGGTTCTTGTTCTTTGCTTTGTTTATATGAGGAATTAAAATGATTGTTTTTCATCTTTTCTTTTACTTTTCCATAATTTTTGACTCATGTACTTATAACTTGTTAGTTAAATTTGTCTTCTAGGTTGCAACACCCCCATGATACATCTTCAAGGATATGAACATGTACGGCTAAGCACAATTAATAACAGTGCATCTAAATTCCAAAATA
>NW_006399872.1:9388172-9402641 GCF_000299155.1 Elephantulus edwardii
TTTCAGTTGGTGTTAGTTTAGGTAGGTTGTGCATTTCTAAGTATTTGTTCATTTCCTCTAAGTTTTCATATTTGTTTGAGTAGAATTTTTCAAAATATTCCAATAGTAGCCTTTTTATTTTAATTGGTTCTGTTGTGACCTTGCCCATTTCCTCTCTTAGCTGGATTATTTGTGGTTTTTCCTTCTTTCTGCTTGTTAGTTTTGCTAGTGGTTTGTTGACCTTTTCAAAGAACCAACTCCTTGTTTTGTTGATGGTTTCAATTGTATTTCATTTATTTCTGCTCTTTTATAATTTCAGTTTTTTTAGATGGTTTGGGGTTTGCTTGCTGTTCTTTTTTAATTTGTTGGAGATATTGGGATAGAGAGTCAACGGTCATTTTTCCCTGCCTTTTGATATGTTTGCATATTGGTATAAATTGACCTCTTGTTACTTCTTTGACTCTTCCCCAGAGATTTTGGTAAGTGGTGTTTTCATTGTCATTTGTTTCAAGAAACTTTATAATTTCATTTTTTATTTCCTCTAGTACCTACTCATATTCAAGCAAGGCATTGTTAAGCTTCCAAATATATGGATTTTTTCTCCTTTATCCTCTTGTTATTAATGTCTAATTTTGTAGCACTGTGGTCTGAGAAGATGCTTTGTATTAGTTCTATGTTTTTAAATTTATTGATGCTTGCCTTGTGACTTAGAGTATGATCTATTCTGGAGAATGTTCCATGCACTTTTGTAAAGAATGTAAATGTGTCTTTTTTTGGTGCACTATCCTGTAAATATCTATGAGATTGAGTTGGTTTATTGTGTGGTTTAATTCTTGAACATCTTTGTTGAGTTTTTTTTTCCTGGTAGTTCTATCTTTTTTTGAGAGTGGTGTATTGATGTCTCCAACTACTACAGTAGTGTTGTCTATTTCCTTTTTTAGTTTTGTTAATGTTAGTTTTACAAATTTTGCTGGTCTTTCATTTGGTGCATAGCTATTTATTACTGTTATGTCCCCTTGTTCTATTGATCCCTTAAGCATTATGTAGTGACCTTGTTTGTCCTTTGTGACGGTTTTTGCATTGAAATTTATTTTATCTGAGATTAATATCGCTACTCCTTTTTTCTCATTGCCGTTTGCTTGGAATATTCTTCCTCCTCCTTTTATTCTTAGTCTATCTTCATTTTTCAGGTGTGTCTCTTGTAAACAGCAAAGATTTTTTTTTTTAATCCAATCTGGTGCTCTTCTTCTCTTCTGTGGTGCATCCAGACTATTCACATTGAGTGTGATTATTGAAACACAGGGTTTTATTGCTATCATTTTGTTGAGTTCTTTTTGATGTTGTTGCTATTTACTTTGGTCAATGCTGCTTTTCTGTGGTACATCTATAAAAAGGACATCTCTCAGTGTTTCCTGCAACACTGGTCTTGTTTTTACAAACTGTCTTAGGTTCTGTGAATCTGGAGAAAGGAAGGAAATTATACAAGGGTTCCAGGTCTTTAATTCATAAGGTTTCTATGAGTCACCTATGACTCGATGGCACTTAACAACAACAACAACAACAACAACAACAACAACAACAACATAGAGAGAGATGAGTTGACCTAGTGGACAGAAAGTCATTCTCCCAAGCCAAAGGTGGGTGACTGTACTCCGCAGCCCTGCCTTTAATTGTTTTTGGTTAAACATTCTTCTAGGTCATATAACCCTGGTATGTCCACTTGCTGTACAGAGGTAATTCGTGGTTGCTATGAAGCCAAACGCTGTGACACTGATGAGTTAAATGCAAGAATGTTTACCCATGGTGGACAGTGTTTGGTGGAGCTCCCCGATTAAAACAAGCTTGGAAGCAAGAGTGGTATCCACTTCCATAATAGCTTGTCTCTGGAAATCCTATTAACCTAGAGAAAGGATGAAAGTTATACAAGTGTTCAGGACTTTTGTTCATAGGGTCTCTATGAGTCACCTATGACTCGAGGGCACTTAACAACAACAGAAGTACCCACTCATGTTCAAGGAAGGTGTTGTACAGCTTCCAAATCTGTTTTTTTCTTTTTATCCTCTTGTTATTAATTTCTAATTTTGTAGCATTGTGGTCTGAGAAGATGCTTTGTATTATTTCTATGTTTTTTAATTTATTGATGCTTGCCTTGTGGCCTAATTCTGGAGAATGTTCCATGCACATTTACAAAGAAGGTATAAGGTGCCTTTTTGGGGGTGCACTAGCTTATCTATGAGATCGAGTTGGTTTATTGTGTGGCTTAATTTTTGAACATCTTTGTTGATTTTTCTTTCTGATAGTTCTATCTTTTCTTGAGAGTGGTGTATTGAAGTCTCCAACTACTATAGTAGTGTTGTCTATTTCCTTTTCCAGTTTTGTTAATGCTACTTTTTTAAATTTTGGAGGTCTTTAATTTGGTATATAGATATTTATTATTTTTATGTCCTCTTGTTCTACTGACCCTTTAAGCATTATGTAGTGACCTTCCTTGTTCTTTGTGATGGTTTTTGCATTGAAATTTATTTTATCTGTGATTAATATTGTGACTCCTGCTTTTTTATGGTTGCCACCTGCTTGGTATATCTGCTCTCCCTTATAGGTTACTCTTTGTTTCTCCCTCACTGCTTTCAGAATTCTTTCCTTTTCATTGGTTCTGGTAAATCTGACTACAATATGCCTTGGTGTTTTTCTTTTGGGGTCTATTTTATATGCTGTTTGCTCATCTTTTGGAATATATATTCTCTCATTCTTCATTATGCCCAGGAAGTTTTCTTCTAGTAACTCTTTCTCAATGTTTTTGGTGCCTTTACTTGCTTCTTCCTATTCTCGATTCTGATGATGAACATGTTATTTTTCTTAAAGGTGTCTCACAATATTCTTAGGTTTTCTTCTTTTTCCTTCTTTTTTTATTCTGCTTTTTGCTCTAGCAGATTAGTAGTGACAATTCTGTCTTTTATTTTACTGTTTCTGTGTTCCATCTCCTCAACTCTGTTCCTGTGCCCCTCCATCTGAAACCTTGGACCTCATATTTTGGATCATGTTTTCTTGTTTTTCCAGTGCCTATAATGCCTCATTAGTTTTATCTGCATTGTTTGAGATAGTGTTTTTTAGCTCCTCCTGATTTTTGTTTGCAGTGCCCTGTAGTTCTTTTCGTTTGTTTTTCACCTATTGAAAATATTCATTCATTGTTCTTTAGAATTCTGTGAAAGTTCGTTCCATCAGACTTTCTGGTTCAGGAAATCCATTGCTACTGTGTCACTTTTGGGGGGGGTGTGTGATATCTTGCTTTGGGCTTGTGTGGGGAGTGAGGTAGTGTGCTTCTTTTGGGACATTGCTGTGGTAGAGATTTTCGTGCCTGAGGCAATAGCCATATTTGGATCTGATATTACTGCTCCAGAAGAAGATTGAGCAGGCACACAAGCAGATGCATGTAGGGTGGATGCATGCTCAGACACATGCGTGGGCAGTGGGGGTGGGGAGAAGAAACGTATGCAAATGCACACTGGAGGGGAAAGTTGGGGGGACTGAATTGAAAACCAGGAAGCCTCTATTTTCCCCTCGAGAACTGGTTCTGCCACCCCAGTTGAGCTCCAGCTTCTCACTCCTTCCTGCATAAGGTGATAAGGTCCCACATGTGGTCTAGCAATCAGCCATGATCCCCCTAAACCTCACTCAATTTCCCTCTGTCCTGCTTGCTCCTGGTGGCTGGGTCCCGCTGTGGCTTTCTGTTCCCTGCTGTGGCTCGCTGCAGTCCACTGAGGCTTGGTGTAACCCATCGAAGCTCGCTGCATCCCGCCGATGCTTGCAGCTCCCACAACTCTCAAATGTCTGTGTTTGTTCATAGCAATATTTTGAGAAGCACCTATATATTTGTTCTCTCTTCTTGCAGGGACTCATCTGGCCTGTGTGTAGTTAAAAATCCAGTTCTCAGGCCCATCTCCTGGCTGTGCTGGATTTTGGCTGCTTGTTCCTGTCAGGTGGATCCCACAGGGGCTAAGATGGTGGATTCAGGTTGGGGCTCGGCTGACAGCCTCCTCCAGGGCCTGCTGCTCACTGTTCCTGTAGCTCACAAACTAATTATTTTAGTAAAAGTTCTGACTCAGATTCCTACTGTCTGTGTTTGTCTCTTTCACTATGTCAGTCCACTCAATTCTTTTAAGTATTTCAACTCCAGGCTTGACTTTGTTGTTCAATTTTTTCAGCTTAAGAAATACCAAGCGAGTTAGGTCCCTTTGATTCTCTTACACTTTGCACATTTCATTATAATAATTTGTATAATTTTCATATGCTGCCCCTTGAAATCTTCTGTTCAGCTCCTTAACTTTTTAGTTTCTCCCCTTTGCTTCTTGGGGCTCTAGTGCAATATTCAGAGCTTCTTTTTTCTTTTTAGAAATTTGAGCTCTTTTTAAAAAGTTTTATTTATTTATTTAGTGTGTGTGTGTGTGTGTGTGTGTGTGTGTGTGTACCGTCAAATCGGATCTGACTGGTACAGGAGGCAATTGTTCCTTCTTCTTCAGCAGAGCATCTGGTGGATTTGAACCGCGCTCCTCTGGGATTGCAGTGCAGTTTCCTGCCACTAGGCCACCAGAGCTCGCCATTCAGAGCTACTTTTGACATTAATCTCAGTCTGTTGTTTCTTGCGTGTCTTTGTAATGACCTTTTGCATACATCATGCATGATATTAATTTTGTTCCTGAATAAACCTCTCAGTCCAAACTGGTTTATAAATTGGTGACTTGTCACATTTCCCTCTCATACATAGGAACACACACTACCCCTAAAAACATCCTTATAACAATTACTTACTACATAGACAGGGTCATGGGAATGTATATACTTTGAAAAGGGTTACTGAATAATTTGAATAATTATTATATTTATTGAGAAATATATACATAAATAATATTGTGCAAGAGTCCGTTCACTTAAACAGATAGGTGAGGTCCATTTAAGTTGCAACAAGTTTGCTTAGTGATGTTAACTGAAAAAAGTTTATCATATAAAATGAATTCATAAAATTGCCTTTTAATGTCAAACTTTAGGAATACTTGAGCCTATTGCAAGATCTGCACCTCTTGAGAGGTGGGATCATTGGGGGACCCTACTTTCACCCTGCTGCAAGATATCTTCCAGCCACCATTTCCCTTGAGGCTGCTAAAGGCTGTGGCCCAGGGCAGGAGCACTCATACCCTGGCCAATGACAGAACCATTGTCTGCCAGGTTGAGGGGCTGCAATTCTTCCCACAGCACCAGACCACTGCCCCTGTCACTTGGAGACCATTCTGCCTGGCCACCAGGAAACTTCCCAGCTGCTATGCCTGCTGTCCAGTGCCAGGAGCACCAATATCACAGATATTTTGGGTGAAGCACAGCTGTCTAAATACACTATGTTGGACTTCTTAAGCTCAAGCAGAAGGGTCCAGGCCAGGTCAAGCGGGACCTAGATGCAGTTTCCGGAAGGGAAAATACTTCCTATTTTGCCATTCAGGTACTTTAGGTGAAACTGCCATTAAGCTTCAGGCCAAAGAAGGGAGCACAAATATATAGGTACTTCACAAAACAGTGCCATGCTTTGGGTCATTATATAGTTACAGCAACCTAATATCTACAAAGAAAAGATTCATATAATATCAAGAAAGCAGCAATCTGCCTCAGTCATCATGAGAAAACAAAGTAACATTCTCCTAAAAAAGCAGACCCAATGAATACCCCAGATAGGGAGAACCAGAAAAAAATATGTTGATGTGGAGTTATTTGAACAGCCACAGATGAAGATGAAAATTATAGAAGAAACAATAGAAGCTACTAAGAAAGCAGATACCCCAGAAAAAATAGATGATGATGAGCAACTTGAACAGTTATGGAAGAAAATGCAAAAGATGGAAGAAACAATTAATAATACAGATAAAGAAGTATAAGACTTTAAAAAAAAATCATGACAAGACAGAGAGGGTACGGTCAACATAACACTGACAATAACAGAAAATCATGAACATGCAATCCAGAGTACTAAGATGGAAATGGCAGAAATGTCCAACACTCTGGTAGGACAAGAAAGTAGAACTGAAAAAATTGAACAGAAAGTCAGGGAGCTGGAAGACAAGAACCTCACTGGAAACATATTAGAAGAAAAATCATAGAGGAAACATAAATAAAATGAAGAAAACATTAGAATCATGTGAGATTACATCAAAAGGAACAATAGATGCATGACTGGAATTCCAGAACATGGGAGTGACAGGGAAGTCAATGAGAAAACTGTGGAAGAATTACTAGAAGGGAATTTCCCATGTATTTTGAGGAATAGAAGGATCCATATTCAAGAAGCACAGAGAACAATGAGAGGAAAATAAAGAGTCATCTACAAAGGGGAAACAATTAGATTAAGTTCTGATTTCCCAGCAGAAACCATGTGAGCTAGAAGACAATGGGATGGCATACACAGAAAGTTGAAAGAAAACAAATGCCAGCCAAAGAACCTAAACAAGCAAAGCTCTCCTTCAAATATGAGTGAGAACTTAGATCCTTTGCAGGAAAGAAAGAATTTAAGGAATATGTGAAAACAACAGTAAATCCACAAGAAATTTTAAGTGAAGTCCTTCACAAGGAGACATTAAAGGAAAGTGGATGAACCATAATAACCAGAAACAACAGAAAAAGGAACACAAACAAAAAAACCCCAAACAAACAAAAACAACAAAATGAAAATGTTAAAATGTAGCTTGAAATAGTAACACTTAATGTGAATGTACTAAATGTTTCAATAAAGAGAAAAAAAGTTGAAAAATGGATAAAAACCCAAAGTCCATCAATATGTTGCCTAAAAGAGATGTTTCTAAAAAAAGAAAGACTCAAAATCAAAGGCTGGAAAAAAATTATACCAAGTAAATGGCAACCTCAGAAAAGCAGGAGTGGCATTTTACTTTGATAAAATAGATTTCAGAATGAAAAACTGATATTTCAGAACGAAACTCTGATAAAATAGATTTCAGAATAAAAGATAAGGAAGGACATTGCATGCTGATTAAAGCACATCAGATCAAGAAGACATAATGGTCAACATTTATACACCAAATGATAGACCTACAAAATACATAAAACAATGGTTAACAATTTTGAAGAAAGAAATAGCACCACAATTGTGGTAGGAGACTTCTACATACCACTATCACCAAAGGATAGGTCAACTCAAAAGAAACTCAACAAAGATGCAGAAGATCTAAACTATACAATCAGCCAACTCAACTTTGTGGATTTATTCAGGGTACTACACTCAATTAAAACTCAATTAACTTTCTTCTCAAATGCACATGGTACATTTTTCAGAATCAATCATATATTAGGACACAAAGCAAGCCTCAACAAATCCAAAAACACTGATATAACACAAAGTATCTGTCTTCTCAGACCACAATGCCATAAAAGTAGAAATTAAACACAAGAGGGTAAAGCTTACAAAACCACCCAAGTGGAAATAATTCTCTGCTAAAACATGATTGGGTTATAATAGAAATAAAGAATGAAATAAAAAAGTCCCTTGAAACAAATGAATATACAATATACCAAAACCACTGGGATACAGCTAAGGCAGTTTTCTGGGGGCAGTTCATAGTAATAACCACACACATAAAAAGGGAAGAAAGAAAAAAAAAATCAACGGTCTAACTTAACACCTTCATCAAATAGAAAAAGAATAATAATCCAATCCTACAGCCGCTAGAAGAAAAGAAATTATAAGGACAAGAGCTGAAATCAGTGAGACAGAAAACAGAAACAACTGAAACCATCAATAAGACAAGGAGCTGATTTTTTGAAAGGGTCAATAAACTCGACAAACTGCTGACAAAGTTAACAAAAGGGAAAAAAAGCGAAGACACAGATAACTTAATTTAAAAATGATAGAGAAGACATCACAATAGAACTGGGTGAAACGAAATCAATAATATCAGAATACCATGAAAAGCTATACTCTGATAAATTTGAAAATCTAGAGGAAATTGACAAATTCCTTGAAACTCATGCTGTACCTAGACTGACAAGGACAGATATAGAACACTTGAGCAGACCAATCACAAAAGAAGAAATAGAATAGGTCATAAAAAACCCTCCCCATAAGAAAAGTGCTGGACCAGATGGCTTCACAGCTGAATTCTAAGAGAGGATTGATAACAAATTCTACTTAAATTATTTGAAAAAATGGAAAAAGAAAGAACACTCACAGAGTCATTATCTGAAGCAAGCATAAACCTAATACCAAAACCAGGCAAAGATATTATCAAGAAAAAAACCTACACACCTCTCATGAATATAGATGCAAAAATCCTCAACAAAATCCTAGCTAATAGAATCCAAAAGAACATTAAAAAATAAAATAAACATCATGACCAAATGGGATTCATAATAGATATGCAAAGATGGTTCAACATAAAAAACAAACAATGTAATTCATCTTATTACCAAAGTAGATAACAAAAACCACATGATCTTAACAATTGATGCAGAAAAGGCATTTGACAAAACCCAACACCACTTCCTGATAAAGACACCCAGCAGAATTGGAATAGAAGGGAATTTCCTCAACACAGTGAAAAATATGTACACAAAACCAAGAGCCAGTATCATTCTCAATGGAGAAAGACTAAAAGGATTTTGCTGCTGAACAGGGGCCAGACAAGGATGCCCATTGTCACCACTTCTATTCAATATTATTTTTGAAGTGCTTTCTAGGACAAAATGACAAAAGAAGGAAATAAAAAATATTCAGACTGAAAAAAGAGACAGTCAAACTGTCACTTTATGGAGATGATATGATAGTATATACAGAAAACCCCATGGAAGCAACCGAAAAACTGTTATGAGCTAGAAGAGTGGCAGGATATAAGTTCGCTATCTAAAAATCAGGTGGATTCCTCAACGGTAACAAAGAGAATGCAGAGAAGGAAACCAATAAAGCAATACCATTTATATTGGCCAACCACAAAATGAGATACTTAGAGGAGTGAACCTAACTAGAGACACAAAAGGCCTATACAAAGAAAACTACAGAACATTTCTGCAAAAAACAATAAAAGACCCGAAGAAATGGAAAAATGTGTCCTGCTCATAGATAGGAAGACACATATTATGAAAATGACAATTCTACCAACAGCAATCTACATGTTCAATGCAATCCCAATACAGATACCAAATTCATTTTTCAAAGACATTGAAAGGGAAACTGTCAAGTTTATTTAGAGAGAAAAGAGACCACATATAAGCAAAGCACTTCTGAAAAACAAAAATGAAGTGGGAGGAATATCATTCCCTGACCTCAAAACCTTCTACACAGCAGTAGTAACCCAAACAGCATGATACTGATAAAATGACAGGCACATATACCAATGCAACAGAATTGAAAACCCAGAAATTGACCCAGTTATCTATGGTCACTTGATTTGACAAGGAAATAAAACCTATCAGATGGGGAAATGACCACCTCTTCAACAAATGGTGCTGGGAAAACTGGACTGCTACCTGCAGAAAGCTGAAACAGAATCCACATTGCACACTATCCACAAAAATCAACTCAAGGTGGATCAGAGACCTAGGAGTAAAGTCTAAAACCACAAAGTTAATCAGAGACAAACAAGGATCAACCTTAAGATAGCCTAGTCTATGGTACAAAAAGACTGCAAGAAATGCTTAATTGGAGAGGGTAAAATTAATGAATGAGACTTTCTAAAGATTAAATCCCCGTGCACATCAAAAATATTTTCCAATAGAGGGAAGAGGAAATGTACTGACTGTGAAAAAACACTTGGTAATACTATTTCAGACAAGGGTCTCATATAAAAAGTTTACAGAATTCTACAGGGCTTTTACTAGAAAAAGACAACACAATTACAAAATGGGCAAAAGACATGGAACGACTTTTCACAGAGGAAGCCAACAGACACATGAAGAAATACTCCAAATCACTGCCAATAAGAGAGATACAAATAAAACCACAATGAGATACCATCTCACTCCAGTAGCAGTGGCAAAGTCTAACAGGACAGCAAGTAATAAATGTTGGAGAGGATGTGAAGAGATCGGAACTCATGCATTTTGGTGGGATTGTAAAGTGGTACAACTACTCTCTAAGGCAGTTTGGTGTTTCCTTAAAAAGCTGAACATAGAAATTCGATATGACCCAGATATTCCACTGCTTGGAATATATTCCAAGAAAATGAGAACTGAAGCACAAACAGAGACTTGTACATTAATGTTCACAGCAGCATTATTCACCATAGTAAAAACATGAAAATAGCCCAAATATTCAACTACAATCAAATGATTTAGAAATTATGGTACATTCACATGATGGAGTACAACGCAGCACGTAGGAGCAATGATTTTGTAAATTACTACCTAACTTGGGAGAGAATGGAGAACATTATGCTAAGTGAACTAACTCCATCCTATAAGGACAAATACTGTATGAGACCATTGTTATAGAATGTGTATGAGGATTCCAGGGGAGGAAGGTGGGAACAGAAGGGTGAGGATAGGCAGGGGGTGGTTTATCATAGGGTCCCACAATTAGATGGGTGGAATGCGGGGTGGGTAAAATAAAAGAGAAAGATCCAGTGTGGAAAACAATGTATACAAACTTTGTAAGTAAACTAGTATGAAATAAAATTTTTATCTTAAATAAAAAAGTTTAAATTTAGTAAACAGTGAATAAGAAAACAAAGTTTTAAAACTTCAATTATTTATCATTCTTCATATTTTCACCTAATTTTTGTTTCTTTTAGGATTTAAGGAGCTTTGGTAGCCATGACAGAGAGGAAATGACAGAAAGAAAAATTCTGATTGGAGTGAAGGGTCATATAGTGTAAAACCATATTATATAAGTAGTTGTGCTGTTGACTCAAGTGCACACAGTCCAAATCTACCAGCTACTTCATGGAAAAAAGATGGTCATTCTCCTCCCGTGTGAAAAAACGTCTTTGAAAATTTGCTAGAGGGTCAGTGATGAGTCAGCTCTTAGTTGATGGCACATGACAACAAGGACAATACATGATTTTATACTTGAAAGGTCAAAATCTCTCTCAGGCTTAATTTCTTTCATAAAGTAGAAAATAATTAGGAAAATTTTCTTTATAAATACTTGGTATCAGTAAGAGATTCAAATTTAGTTGAAAAACAAGATTCATACACTTCTTTACAAGAACATAGTAGTTTCAAAATTTTGGGTCTAATTTTTATTTTTAATAAGAAATGTAGTATTCCTAGCTAAGTTAAAACTAAATGTCAAAAGTAAGTTTTCAGTAAAAATTAGTATTATTGACTTAATATTATTCTTCGTTCCAAATATTTACCATGGAAAGAAATGGGAAAAGATTAGCATACAACCTGTTGAACATTATTTTTGGACATATGCAAGGGAATATTTCATCTTTTTTCCACATACTGATTAATATAGTAAATTAGAGAGTATGCCAATTAAGCAATGGTTTTGCTGTCTAATGTTTTAAAACCCAGAAACCAGATTTTTAATTTTTTTCTATCTAGTTTAATTTCTCATTTCACATACCATTTGTAATTATTTTATTCACTGTCCCTTTTGGGGGACAAGGAATATATATGGACGGTGGTATTGTTTCCTCTTCTGACAGTGCAGATCCTTTATCTTCAGCATGTCTGAGAATCTGAGGTAAAAAAATTAAATATTTTAAGAAATATGCTTTCCATATAATTTTATGAATATAGTAACCACCAAATCTCATAATTAAATTAATATTATTACTTTAGGCAATTACACATGCCAAAGAAGATTCAATCTAGTACATTAACCAGGCATCTGGCATTTAAGAACATCACAAGATGGTATTTCAATGGGCCCCTTGATTTATTTCTATAAAGATGTGGATTTCTACATTTGTATTTGCCATTTATGCAAACTTAATAAATGAGCCTGTAGAGTAGTCAGAACAATAAAAAATGTTCTTGTTCAGGTTATGTTCCATCACATTACAAATGGAGTAATTAAAAATGCTACATGGGAATAAAGGAAAGAATAAAGCAAGTAATATTTAATGACTAGGCAGATAAACAGCACAGCAGTGAAAGAAAATAATTAATTACATAACTTTTCAAGATCAAAAAGAAGGCCTAATGATATAATGGTTATATATTGGGCTGGCAGCTCATATCCACCAACTGCTCTGCGGAGGAATGAGATATTATGCTGTCAAAACGATTAACAGATTCAGAAACCTGATGGAAGGCCAGCATGAACTGAAGTCAACTCGATAGTACTGGGTTGGGTTTGGATCTGTTTCAAGATCAAAATTAATTAAAACCTGATCATGATTACCTTTTGGATTTCTACTGAAGAAAGTTCTTCTGGCAAACTGGTTACGGTCCAAAACCGCTAAGGTAATGAAAGAAAGGTAAATTTTATGGGGTGAAGGGTCATACAGAGTAAAACCATATTATATAAATTTACAAAGATTAGAATGAAGTCTTTTCAGATTAACAAATGGGTTAGAATCAATGATGAATATTGTGAATATTTAAAAGAAGAACTCTTTTGGCCTCAAAGAAATGTAGAAACATTTATTTTAAAAATAGATAAAATTTATAATTCTAATTATGTACAATTATCTACTAATAGTAGACAACTAATATATGTAAGAACATAATGTATATGCTTAGGACAACAGAAAAATAACTTAGATCTTTTAAAAATACATAACATTTTAATTAATTTAGATTCTTTTCACCTCTGTTAATTTAAATGTTTAAGTTTTCTTCCTGGAGTTGGCAAGAGAAAAAGAAAAGGCTACAGTTCTATTATTAAACATGCTCTCTCTTTTTTAAAAATTAATTTTAATGAAAGTTTAAAGAGACTTAGGGTTTCCAGTTAAACTTGCTCTCTTTAACCCCAAAGTAATCTAATCACCTCTTTTATATGTTCTAAGAACTACTTTTGTCCCACCTCCTACAACCTAATAAAACTAATTTCAAAATTATTACTTCTCATTTTTAACCTAGAGATACAAAAACAATTTAATAGGTAAACAAAAATTAAATATAAAGATCAGGGGGTTTTTTGTTATATAATTTTAAATTTTTACCTGAGTAGGTTTTCTGAATTGTTTTTCCTCCATATTTTGTGGGGTTGATTCTATAGTACACATGCTTGGAGTTAAAAGGAAAAAAAAAATCTGAAAGAAAAAACCAGGGCTTTATGTCAAGTGGTTGCTGGTTTAAATCCACTCATTGGTGCTGCAGAAAAAAAGCTTGGCAATCTACTTTTTGTAAGGGTTATAGCCACGAAAATCATGAAGAGAAGAGCAATGCTACTCTGAAACACACAGCACTACTATGACTTGGGATAGTCACAACTCTTCTCTAGCAACAGAACTCAAAGGCATCAATTCTTCTTACATTAATTCTTAATAACTTTATTATGAAGTTGTATCATTCTTATGGTAGTAAGTTAGGTATTTTCATAGTAAAAAAAGCTCCAAATTATATAAAAATTGTTAGCAGCAGAATTTTTCTCTCTTTACACACATGCACCCTTCAGAGTACTGAAGAGCAACGACGTCAGTCTAGAGACTAAGACTTGATCCAGGCCATAGTCTTTACAATGACTTGCTATGCATCAGAAAGCTGGACAATGACTAGGGATGATATAAAGAGAATTGATGCCTTTGAGCTGTGGTGCTGGAGAAGAATTGAATATAACATGGGCGACCAGAAGGACAAACAGGTTTGTCCTGAAGATGGTGAAACCAGGCTGCTCCTTTTAGGCAAAGATTCTGAAGTTTCGTCTGACATACTTTGGGCATGTTGTAAGGAGGGACCAGTCCTTGGAGAGGGACATCATGCTCGGAAGGGTAGGATCGCTATGAGTCGCAAGTGACTAGATGGCACATAACAACAACAACAACGCACACACATGCAAATATGGTTGTTGTTAGGTATTGTCAAGTCCAGTATTACTCATAGCAACCCTGTGAAGAGTCAGCTTGAACCCTGCCCTATCTTGTGCCATCCTCACCATGTGCAAAACATGCAAGACCATTGCTGAAGTCACCATGTCAATTCACCTCACTGAGGGCCTTCTTATACTTCACTGACCCCCAGTCTTTCCAAGCATATGTTATTCTTCTCCAATGATTAGCCTCTCCTAGCTTACATGTCCAAAGTATGAAAGACGAAGATACACCATCTTTATTTCCAACAAGCACTCCAGCTACAGCCTCTCTAAGACATCTGTTTGTTCTCTTGGCAGTCCATAGGATATTCATAACTCTTCTTCAGCAGCAGAACTTAAAGGAATTAATTCTTCTTATATTGATTCTTATGAGGCTGGAGATAGAATGATTGAATTTTGTAAAATCAATGACTTATTCGTTGCAAATACATTTTATAAGAGACACAAACGCAGGTTATACACATGAACTTCACCTGATGGTATGCATAGGAATCAGATTGACTACATCTGTGGAAGGA
>NW_006399872.1:9413168-9476949 GCF_000299155.1 Elephantulus edwardii
GAATGGCAAAGGATACACTGACAAAGAAGATTAATCAGAACTGGCTTTGACAAGCACTGTGGCATTTGGACAAGAGCAAACTGGGAGGAGGGTAGAGAGAATAGTGCAACAATGAGTGAGTGGAAGCCCAAAATCTCTGTAAATGTTTATGAAAATTAATAAAATATAATTATAGAAAAAAAAAGAAATTGGTAACAACCTCATTTTCTCCTTCATCTGTTATAACGCTGCCAATTGGCCCAGTGATGAGAATCTGGTTGTTTTTTCTTTTCTTTCATGATTCGTATTTTATTGGTTGTTTTAAGGGCCAGTATAGAGCCATTCTGAACAACCTGTATATAATTCTTAATCTACATACCAAAAATCTAAAAAGCCATATAGTTATAATTCTTTTCTATATTCTAGTGACTTTCAAGCTTTAAATTGAAGGAAAATTTTCATAAGGAAAAATAAAAGTACCAATATTTTCAATAGTTGATAAATTGTCACATCAAGTTCCACTAATTCATAATTTACTATCACACACACTATTGTTGTTGTTGTTGTTATGCTTTCTAGTAGTTCTCTGTCAATGTACTGTTCAAGTCTTTTCTGGATAATCTTCAGCAGGATTTTGCTAGTGTGTAATATTAGTGATATTGTTCAGTAATATCCATACTCTGTCAGGCCACCTTTTTTGGGAATGAGAATAAATATGGATCTCTTCCAGTCAGTTGGCTAAGTAGCTGTCCTCCAGATTTCTTAGCACAAACTGGTTATCATATCTACGGCTGCATCTGTTTGTTGAAATATGTCAGTTGATATTCTATCTATTTCTGGGGGCCTTAGACATTGTAACTAATCAATCAATCAGTCATTTCAATAAATTTTAGTTAATGTAATAAAACAAGGTTCCAACATAATTTAGAAATATTTACTTTTAAAAAAGTGAGCAAATTGTTTTTATCCTTGATTCTACTGAGAATTCTAACTGTACATCTTCCAATACAGATTTATTCATTCTCTAATGAGTCCATGATCTATGTAATATTCTTTGTCAACAACATAATTCAAGATCATCAACTTTTCTGTGGTCTTCTTTATTCATTGCCCAACTTTCAGACACATCTGAGGTGAATTTGAACTAACTTCCAACAGAATGCTTGACACAGTAGGATGTCCCAGGTCAATGACTACCTATAGTATAAACAGTTTCATCTTCAGACTCATACAATTACAACTTTGACCCAGGCACTTCCAGTTACAGTCTGCACTCTCCGAGAGTATTTCTTTCTTTCCTAGAAGATGGTAGTGTTCAAACCAACCAGCCTCAGAAGATTCAACAAATTTGCCGAAGAACAATACAATTCACTAACTGGATCTCATAAACCTATACAGAATATTTTACCCAATTAGAGCACAATGTTCTCCAGTGAGAATTCTGACCCTTTTCTCCAGTGCACATGAAATATACTCCAGAATATGTTAGGTCATAAACCAAGCTTCAATAATTTAAAAATACTGAAATATTATAAAGCATCATCTCAAATCACAATGGTATAAAGTAAGAAATCAACAAGAAGAAGATCAAGGGGTAAATGACAAGTATGTGGAAACTAACACCCTGCCTGAGCATTACTGAATGACAGAAGAAATTAAAAATGAAATAAAAAAAACTCTTGAAACAACTGAAATTACAACACACCAAAATTTTTGGAACATAGATAAAGTAGCACTCTGAAGGTCAAGTTATAGCAGCAAACACACACGTTAAATAAAATAACTAAATCCATCCACATTTTAACAAAATATCTCAGAGAACTTGAGAAAGAACAGTAAGCAATGCCTACAGTCTCCAGAAGAAAGGAAATAACAGCGATAGAATGAAGCAGATAGAACAGGGCAGAAATAGAAAACAGAAAAATAAAAGGAAAAATTTAAAAAAATTAGTCATTCTTTGAAAAGTTTAAAAGATCAACAAACCCCTAGCAAATCCGTTAAAAGCAAAGAAGGCATAAATAACATGGATAAGGAATGAAATGGGTGACATTAAATAGAATCAAGTATAAAACCCCCAATAATAGAATATTATGAAAAACACATTTGAAAACCTTGACAATTTTTTTTTATAAAGTCACTGCCTGAGGAGAGCAGTGATGTGGGTGGAGAGCGACTCAGGCAGTCTGATGTGCTGAGGATCGGTGATCTGGCAGTTTAACATCTGTGAACAGAGCACCAGTCCTGAACCCCTGGGGGCACTCAGGGCTGCTCACCCCTGCATCCCTACCCTCACCACAGTTCCGTGCCCCCAATACTCCCACCCTCATCAGAGTCCCACGACCCTGAACCCCGCCACTGGCAGCAGCAGCGCCGCAGGTCCCCCAGCCCTCGCCTCCAGCAGCAGTGCCACAGCCCCAAATCCTTGACCCTGGCAGTGTTGCAACAGCCCTGCGCCTCCTGAGGCACCCCAGGGCCACTAGAGAGTCCTTCACACAGCACAGAGACCAACCAACACAGCGAGCCATGGACAGTAGGATTTTGAATCAGAACTTTTGTTGGAACAATTCATTTCAGAGCTACAGGAACACAAAGCAATGCCACAGATCCAGCTATCATCTGAAGCCACCAGGCAAACTGCTGTGGGAATGATCTGGCAGGAAAAAGGCCAGTAGGATCCTGCCTGGGTTTTCTTGGGCACTGCCGATTGCCTGAGAGAGCACCCAAGGGTGAATCCACAAGCGGGAATTTGGCTGAGCTCTCCTGGGCCACACAAACTGCCCAGGAATGAGTAGGCCAGTGGGAATTTGTCTGAACTTTTGTGGACACTACAGACCAGCCAGAGGTGAGTGGGTCAGTGGGAATTTGACTTAGACTTTTTGGGTTCCATTGGACCCAGGAACCTGCTTGGGCAGGGGCCACTGTGTGAGGGCACCTGGATAAGTGCCACTGGGCAGGGACCATTGAGTAAAAACCACTGGGTGGGAGATAGACAGCTGGAATTTGAGTAAGGACCCCAATCATGACCACACCGGACAGCTGAGGTCTGAGTGAGGTCCCCCAAGTGGTTGACCAGCCCTTGTGATATCCCCACCCTTGTGCCTGCCCTACCACATTTGGCTCCACACCTGTGCCTACACATCTGGTCAATCAACTTGCCTTTAATCCAGAGCCCCTTGTACTGACTTACCTACAAAAGGCTGCTCTCACAGGCTCTGAACTGACATTTCCCTGGAGTCAGAAGTTCAGAGAAAAACACAAGTGGGGTAGCTGCTCAACTGATCTCTAGAGCATTGTCTTCAGATCAAGAATATATTAATGACTCTAAGAAAGCAAGGTCACTCACACACTACACAAGCACAAAGCAAGATGTCACTCCCCCAAAAAGGGTGACAAAGTATAAAAGGATTTCCTGAAGCGAGAAAGTCTGATAGAACTTTCTGACACAGAACTTAAAAGAACAATGGTTGATTATTTTCAATAGATGAAAGACAAACTTGAAGAAATGTAGGATTTAGAAGAGGCCATGGTATTATGTACATTATAGCTAATGCTAGATATATCTTGGCAGAAAGCAGAGAATACCAGAAGAATGTCTATCTGTGCTGCATTGACTATACAAAAACATTTGACTGTGTAGATCACAACAAGTTGTGGATGACTCTAAGAAGAATGGGAATCTCAGAACATTTGATTGTGTTTATGCGAAACCCAGAAGTCCAGGCTGAGTTTAGAAGGGGTCGTGGTACTAGGGATATTGTAGCTGATGTTAGATGGATCTTAGCTGAAAGCAGGGAATACCAGAAGAATGTCTATCTGTGCTTCATTGATTATGCAAAGGCATTTGACTGTGTGGATCATAACAAACTGTGGGTGACTCTGAGAAGAATGGGAATACCAGAACACTTGATTGTTCTAATGCAAAACCTATACTTTGACCAAGAGGCAGTCATCAGAACAGAGCAAGGAAACACTGCATAGTTCAAAATTGGGAAAGGCGTACGCCAGGGATGTGCCCTGTCTCCATACCTTTTCAACCTGTATGCAGACCCGATTATCAGAGAGGTTGGGCTCTTTGAGGAGAAGTGTGGCATCAGGATTGGTGGAAGATCTATTAACAATCTGCATTATGCAGATGACACAATCCTGCTTGCTGAAACTGAGGAGGACCTAAAATGCTTGCTGCAGAAGGTCAAGGTCTGCAGCCTTCAGTATGGATTGAAGCTCAGTGTCAAGAAGACAAAGATTCTCACCACTGGACCAATTGGAAGCATCAGGATGGATGGTGAAGAGATTGAGATTGTTAATAGCTTTAGTCTGCTTGGCTCCACGGTTAACACGCTCTGCACCAGTAGCCAGGAAATCAAAAAACGTATTGCAATGGGCAAGTCTGCTGTTCGAGACCTCTCCAGGGTACTGAAGAGCAATGATGTCACTCTGGAGACTAAGATGCGTCTGATAAAGGCTATGGTCTTTGCAATCACTTGTTATGCATCAGAGAATTGGACAATGACTAGGGAGGATAGAAGGAGAATTGATGCCTTTGAGCTGTGGTGCTGGAGAAGAGTATTGAATGTACCATGGACTGCCAAGAAAACAAAGAGATTCATCCTGGAGAGGGTTAAACCAGGCTGCTCCTTGGAGGCAAGGATTTTGGGGCTTCGTCTAACATACTTTGGACATGTTGTAAGGAGGGAGAGGTCCTTGGAGAGGGACAACATGCTTGGGAGGGTGGAGGGACGGCGCAGGAGGGGAAGACCCTCTAGGAGGTGGATTGATTCAGTGACTGGGGTAATCGGGATGGTGTGTCAGAGGCAGTGCGACTGGCACAGGATCAAGCAGGATTTAGGGTTGTTGTACATAGGGTCGCTATGAGTCGCAAGCGATTCGATGGCACATAACAACAACAACAACAACAATGCAAAACCTTTACTTGAACCAATGTGAAACTTATACTTGGACCAAGAGGCAGTTGTCAGAACAGAGAAAGGAGACAATACATGGTTCAAAATCAAGAATGGGGTCTGTCAGGGATTTACAGGACAGAGCAGAGTTTAGGGCTGTTGTACATAGGGTTGCTTTGAGTCATAAGTGACTCGATGGCACATAACAACAACAACAATGTGGAATCAGGATTGGTAGAAAAGCCATCAACAACCTGTATTATGCAGATGACGCAGCCCTGCTTGCTAAAACTGAAGAGGACCTGAAGTGTTTGCTGCAGAAGGTAAAGGACTGCATCCTTCAGTATGTATTGAAGCTCAACATCAAGAAAACAAAGATTTTCACCACTGGGCCAACTGGCTGCATCAGTATGGATGGTGAAGAGACTGAGATAGTTAATGGTTTTAGTTTGCTTGGCTCTACAGTCAACACTCTTTGTACCAGTAGCCAGAAAATCAAGAGATGAATTGCACTGGGAAAGTCAGCTGTGAGGGTCCTCTCAAGAGTACCGAAGAGCAACGACATCAGGCTGGAGACTAAGGTGTGCCTGATCTGGGCTTCAGTCTTTGCAATTGTGTCCTATGCATCAGAGAGTTGGACAGTGAATAGGGATGACAGAAAGAGAATTGATGCCTTTGAGCTATGGTGCTGGAGAAGAGAGTTGAATATACCAGGGACTGCTAGGAGAACAAACAGGTTTGTCCTGGAGAGGGTGAAGCCAGAACGCTCCTTGGAGTCAAGGATTCTGAAGCTTCGTCTGACATATTTTGGATATGCTGCAAGGAGGAAATGGTCCTTGGAGAGAGATATCATGTTTGGAAGAGTGAAGGGGCAGTGCAGGAGAGGAACACCTTTGATGAGATGGATTGATTCTAGGATTGGGGTGGTGGGAATGAGTGTGTCAGAGATGGTGAAGTTGGCACAGGATAGAGCAGCGTTTAGGGCTCTTGTACATAGGGTCACTATGAATTGCAAGCTACTCGACAGCACATAACAACACAAAAAACAACAATCAAAACCCAGAAGGAGCTAAAAAATACAATCGAGAACAATGCAAATAAAACAAATGAGGCATTAGTGACACTGGAAAAACAAGAAAACACAATCCAAAATATGAGGTCCAATGTTTCTGAAGCTGTCAACATGATGGAGGGACACATGAGCAGAGTTGAAGAGATGGAATACAGAACCAGTTAAATAGAAGAATTGTCATTGCTGAGCTGCTAGAGCTAAAACAACACTCAAAAAGGAAGGAAAAAGAAGAAAGCCTAAGAATAATGTGGGGCATCATCAAGAGAAATAACATGCACATAATTGGAATCCCAGAACAGGAAGAAGCAAGTAAAGGCACTGAAAAAGTTATGGAAGAATTACTAGAGGAAAACTTCCCAGGCATAAGGAAGAATGAGAGAATATATATTCAAGAAGCTGACTGAACACCATATAGAATAGACATCAAAAGAAAAACACAAAGGCATATCATAGTTAAAATGGTCAGAACCAAAAATAAGGAGAGAATCCTGAAAAAAGCATGGAAGAAAAAGAGAGTAATTTATAAGGGAGAGTAGATAAGATTATTTCTCAGCAGAAACCATGTGAGCAATGAGAGAGTAGAAGAACATATATCAAACATTCAAAGAACACAACTGTCAACCAAGAACACTGTACCCAGCAAAATTATCCATCAAAAATGAAGGAGAGACCAAGATATTCCCAGAAGGCGCCTCCTAACAACAAGTCTATGGAATGTGAGAAAAAGGTTCACCATCCTTGAGTCTAAGCAGCACCTTGGTTGCACTTCCTCCAAGACAAAGTATTTGTTCTTTTGGTAGTTCATATATTCAATTCTCTTCTGCAGTACCACAGTTCAAAGTCATCAGTTCTTCTGCTATCTTCATTCATTTTCTAACTTACAGATGCATAATTGAAACAATTGGAAATATCATTAATTGGATCAGGAACACCTTAGTCCTTATTCTCATATCCTGGTACTGTAGTATTTTGAAAATGATCTTGACAGCAGATTTTTCCAATATAAACCTGTCTTTTGATTTCTTGGTTGCTGTTGCCATGAGTACTGATTGTGCATCCTAGTAAAATAAAGTAATAAGACAAAAAGAGAGAGAGAGAGAGAGAGAGAGAGAGAGAGAGAGAGAGATTCCCAGAAAAACAGAATCTAAGAGAGTTTGTAAAAACCAGCATTGCAGGAAAGACTCAGAGATGTCCTTCTTACAGAGGTACCAAATAAGCAGAATAGACCAAAGTAACTGGCAACAACAACAAAAAGAACTCAACACAATGATAGCAATAAAACCTTGCTTCTCAATAATCACACTGAATGTGAATGGTTTAAATGCACCACTGAAGAGAAAAAGAGTAGCAGATTGGATAAAAACCCCCAAATCTATCAATATGTTGTCTGCAAGAGACATACCTGAAAAATTAAGATAAAGAAAGATTAAAAATAAGAGGGTGGGGAAAATATACCAAGCAAATGGCACCCAGAAAAAAGCAGGAGTAGCGCTATTAATTTCTGATAAAATAAACGTAAATGTAAAAACCATCACAAAGGACAAAGAAGGTCACTACATAATGGTGAAAAGGTCAATAGAAAAAGAGGACATAACAATAATAAATATCTATGTACCAAGGGAAAGACCTGCAAATACATAAAACAAACATTAACAAAACTGGAAAAGGAAATAGACTTGGAGACTTCAATACACAAGCGACTCGATGGCACATAACAACATTTCAAAACACAGAAAGTTGGAGTATGGTAGCACAAATTCTATAAACAAGCATCACTTTGGCATCCAAGTCAGGCAAGAACAACGCTGAAAAACAAAATTATAGATCCATATCCGTCATGAACATCACTCATTTTCTCATTGTTATGAAGTCAGAATTGACTCAGAGGTGATCCTCCAGAAGGTTCTCAAGCTGTAAATCACATATATGATGAGAATCTGCTTGCTCATCCTTTCTCCAATACAGCCACTGATAGATTCAAACTACCAAAGAGGGAAGAACTTAGGGCTAGCCAAAAAACTTTCTATGGACTATTCCACCATAGCTCTCCTGAATGAAGATGTAAAAATCATCAATGAAGTGCTACCAAATTGAATCCAAAACTATACTAAAAATTAATTCATTTTGACAAAATGAGAATCACATGAAATATTCAAGGATGGCTCACCACTAGAAAAACAATCATGAGGACCCTAGGCCAGATGAGTATTTATTCACCTGCCCTGGGCCTACCAGGAGGACTCTAAGCAAGGCAAGTTGCCCCATCTGCCACAGGGCCAGAGACAATCCCAGTCAAGTAAAACAATCCAGTCACAAAATATGTAGAAACTATGAACTGACCCTGCACAAAAGGGGAGTCAAGTGGTCAACAAACACATGAAGACTGCTCAAAATGTCTAGCTATAAGAGAGATGCAAATCAATACAACAATCATTTCACCCCAGCAATAATGGCAAAGTTCTTCAGGACAGGAAACAGCGTCTGTGTGGAGAAATAGGTCAATTGGTATGCCGTCAATTCCTGGGGCCTGTTTTTTTGCTGATTCCTTCAAAACAGTCTGAACTTCTTCCTTCATCACCACAGGCTCTTGCCCATACGTTGTTTCATGAAATTCTTCTGTATCAGTGATTCCTTTTGGTACAGTGACTCTATATACTCCTTCCATCTTCTTTTAATGCTTCCTGGATCATTTCACATTCTGCCCAAAGCATTCTTAAGATTTGAAAGTTGAGGCTTGAATTTGTTTAGTTCCTTCAGCTTAAGAAATGCTGAGTGACTTCAGCCTCTTTGATTTTGTAACTCCAGCTCTTTGCACATTTTATAATAATTTGCTTTGTCTTCCCATGCTCCCCTTGGAAATCTTCAGTTCAACTCTTTAATTTCTTCCCTTTGCTTTGGCTTCTCAGTGCTCTATTGTAATATTCAGAGTCTCGTCTGACATCCATCTTGGTCTTTTCTTCCTCCTCTGTCTTTGTAATGAACCCTTTAATTTTTCCTGAATGATATTATTGATATTTTCCCACAGCTCATCTGGTCTTCACTAATTAGTGTTCAAGGTCTCAAATCTATTCCTGAGATGGTTTTGAAATTCAAGTCGGATAGACTCAAGGTCAAATTTTGTTTTCTGTGGATTTTATTTAACCTTCTTTAGCTTCAGCTTGAACTTGCATATGATTAGTGGGGGATCTCTTTTTAGCAAAGGGAGGAAATTCAAAGTCACTTTTTTTTTTGCAATCATCAATAACATTAATAACAACAATAAAAGGTCATCTTTGTCTACCCACCTCCTCCTCCAACCCATGTATGGACACATCTCCCAGACTGAAGCTACTATAGTCACTGATTTTCTACAATAAGCTCTTCAGGTCCCCCTCACTTTCAGCAGGCAAGGTAGTGTCATCTGCATAGTATAGGTTGTTGATGAGTCTTCCTCCAATCCTCATGCCACATTCTTGTATATAGTGTCCAGCTTCATAAATTACTTCTCAACATATAGATTGAATAGGTATGGAGAAAGGATGCATCCCTGACATGCATACTTCCTGATTTTAAACCACACAGTGTTCCCTTGTTCCATTTGGACCACAGCTTCTTGGTATAAATTTTGCATGAGCACAATTAAGTGCTATGGAATTCTCATTCTTCTCAATGTTAGCCATACTTTATTATGATCCACATAGTCATATGTGTTTGCATAGGTAGTAAAATACAGACATTTTTCTAGTATTTTCTACTTTCAGCCAGGATCCACCTGACATCACCAATTATATCCTTGGTGCAATGGACTCTTCTAAATCAATCTTGAGCTTCTGGCAGCTTCCTGCACTGATGGTTTTTAGATGATGTTTAGCAGTATTTTGCTTGCATATAATATTAATGATATTGTTTGATAATTTTTATATTCTATTTGACCACCTATATTGGGAATGGGAACAAATATTGCTCTCTTCTAGTCAGTTGGCCAGGCAGCTATCCTCCAAATTTTCTGACATAGACTAGTAGGCATGGCCAGAGTTGCCTCTAGTTGAAAAATATCAATTTGTATCCTATCCATTCCTTATTTTTTTAGTCACTTATAAGTGACCTTATTTTTTACTACTGTTTTCTGTGCAGTTTGAACTTCTTCCTTTGTTACCATTGGCTTTTGTTCATATGGTGCCTTCTGAAATTTTTCAGTGTTGTCCAGCTCTTTTGGTACTGTGACTCTCTATATTCTTTGTGGGAATCTATGCAGGCAGCACTCCAGCCACATCCAGGAAGGCCCAAAACGGGCCTGAAACTGATCTTTGAAGACATTGATGCAGGCAACCCCACCACAGCAATTGGTACTATCAGTCAAGAAATCAAAGACATATATTGCATTAGGAAAATCTGCTGTCAAGGACCTCTCCAAAGTTCTAAGGAGAAATCATTTTAGTTTAAAAGATAAGGTGCACCTGATTCAAGCCATGGTCCTTTAAATTTCTTATTTACATATGAAAGTTGTAGGGAGCTTTGGTGGCCAAGTGGTCAGGAGTTGTGCTGCTAATCTGAAGGCCACAGTTAGAATTCACCAGCTGTTTCATAAGAAAAAGATGGACAATCAACTCTCATGTGATTTACTGTCTTTGAACACCTGCTATAGGGTCAGGTAGGGTAAGTTCTGACTCAATGGAATGTAACAACAATGAAAGTTGGACAATGAATAAGGATGACAATGACAGAAGAACAATCGATACCTTTGAGCTGTACTGTTGGAGAAGACTATTGACTATCTTATGGATTTCTAAGAGAATACACAACTATGTTTTGGAGAAAGTGCAACCAGGTTGGCTCCTTAGAGGTGATAAGCTTTGTCTCATATACTTTGGATATGTTAGGAGGGACCAGTCTTTGGAAAATGGAATCATGTTTGGAAAGGTGGAGAGTCAGCAAAAGGAAGGAAGACTCCCAGGGAGATGTACTAACACATTGACTATAACGATGGGCTCAAGTATATCTAAGATGGTAAAAATGATGTAGAATAGAGCAAACTTCAAATTTGTTGTTCACAGTGTCACTATGAGTTGTAGTTGACTTGACGGCACTTAAAAACAGCAATATGTGTAGCTAAAGTTTCATCATTTTAAATCTCCCCAATCATAGTTTCACTATTAAAGAGCTTCTATCAATCCAGTTTCAAGAAAATACATCATTCAGGAGCATACTCTTTCATATTATTATTTTCTCTTTTTCCACTAGATAGTTTCTATTTGGATAAAAAGTGCTTACAGTTTCACATATTACATACCCAAGTAAAGAACACATGCATACATTATGCATAGAAAACTAACACTCCAGAGCCTGCACAGTTTGAAAAAAACCAAAAAGTATATATTATTGGTGTAAAAAAATATAAGGTGTCCTTATCCTTTAAAATGGAGAATGGGAATATCAGAATATTTCATTACATTCATACAAAACCTATATCTAGACCAAGATCACTGCATGATTTATGTAAAAAGAGCTAGGGCAGCATGTGGACAGCCATATCTGACCTCTACTTACTACCCGAGGTGGGGGATTGCCCATATACTGATAACATCCACAGTACAAAACAAATTCCTATAGTTTCACACATTCCTATATCTACTTCTATTAATCACAATACCAAATCTTATTGTTCTACTCGGCCCCAACTCAGTTGCAATGACTACACAGATTTTACAGAACCATACTTATGATTATGGGGTTTATTAGAGAATTTAACAGGCTCTAATTCAGGTTGGCAGCAGGATACAATCTCTCAGTCCAGACAGCTTCTCCTCATGCATGGTTCTCAAACCCTTACACTTTCAGTCTCATGATTTAGGTCAAGTTTCCAAAGTTCCTTAGTCCTGCCAGTTATGATGTCTTCCCTCAGCTCTCCAGCAAGCTTGTGTTAAGGCTTCTGGCTTTGGCTCCACAAGGCAGCAGTCTCAAGGTCAGTTCTGCCTCATACTGGGTGTTTGTTTCTCAACTGTGGCTATGGCTGTGGCTGCAGCTGCTGCTCCTATGTGCCTGATCTAGCTGACGCAGGAATGTCTGGCTCCAAAGGACACGTGCTGTTTTCTCTTTTTTTGTTAGTGTAGAGATTCCTAAATTCTTCTGCAGAATCTATACTATTTCATAGCAAAACTAGCCAATACTCTGTGGATAGACTAATGGAGGTAATAGCTTGGGTCAACAACCAAACTCTGAGTCTTCAAACAGACAACAAAGGTCTTAAGTATTTTGGAGAGCTCCCTCACAGTGAACTTGCCCAATGGAATACCTCTTCTGATCTCCTGACTGCTGGTGGCAAAGGTGTTGATTGCTGACCCAGGCAAGATTAAATCACCAATAGCTTCAATTTGTTAACAGCTCTACTCTGACACCACTTATATCTCCAGCTATGAATTCCATTTCTTAGCTCTCCTTTTTAGTAAAACATGTTGAGATGTCTACAGTATTAAGCTTATTTCTTCATCTCATATTTTATTTTCAGCATGTTTCTCAAGGCATGAAACTATTATTTGTTGGGGGCTTAGTCATAGGGAGTTGCATTGCGAACCCATCCAAAAGTATATGGTTTGAAGCCACCAGCTGTTCCTTGGGAGAAAGATGGGCAATCAACTCCTGTGTGAATATTGACTGAAAAATGCTGGAAAGTCAGCTATGAATTGATTCTGAATCCGATACTTAAAAACAACAACAAATCTTTGTCTTCATTTTACTTGGTCTCTCAGAAAGATTCAATATAGTTGCCTATGCTTTGTTATTTTTGCTTTTATGACTCTTTTGTAACTTTCTACCTACTTCATTTCTCTACCTCCCTTGCTTGCTTCTTTTCCTCTGCTCTACCTTTAAACATTGGGACATTCTTTATGAACATACTTTCTGTAGGCAGGTTTTTATATATGCTAATAACTCCCAAATTGGTATCCTTTATCTCCTTGCCTTGAGGAGAGAACTCAAAGACTTACCTTAAATTTCTTACTGTAACTAAAACTGAATAAACCACCACTATAGTTATACATTTCTATACTAATATTGCTCATTTGTAAAATGGCACAGATGAACACTAAAATCCCAGGCAAATTATGTGACTCTTTTTTCACAAGGCCTATATTAAAAATATTAAAAATTCTGTAGGTTCTGCTTGCAATACACAACATACATCCACCTATTTCTTTACCTCTTTGGCTCAAACTACACTTCTTTACTTCTTTGGCCCGAACTACCATCATTGCTTCCTGGACATCCCTAATTACCTTCTAATTGCTATAAATATTGTTCCTCAACTTCAGTGAGTCATTCACAACAAACCAGAAAAAAAGTCAGATTCTATCAACTCTGTCTTAAAAATAAAAAAACAAACCCTCACTATGAATTTCTCATCTGACTTTAAACAAATTCCAAGTTTATCAGCATATCCTATTCAAATGCCTACATGATCTGGTCTAATCTATCTCTTTATATTTTATCACTCTATATTCCAGTTCATTTTGTCTTTAGCATTGTTTGAAAAGGGTCAAGTTTCCTTGTACTTTAGGGACTTTGCAACTGAACTTCTTGCCTACTCTGATCGCCAACATTCTAATGGCCGACTTCATATTGCTGGAGTCTCAGTGAAAATGCCAACTCTTCATAAAGTTGTCTAATATAAGTACTTTCTCCCTCAGTTTCACTTATTTTCCCCCTTTGCTGAATGTACCATTATCCTAATTTTCCTTATTTATATATTGTTTGTTTGTTTCTTTTCTATATCATCTCATTACAGCTTAAGTTCCATAACTACAGGGATCCTATCTTTACCACTGTATTCACAGTACCTTAAAAAAAATCTCTGGCATACAAGATTTTCTAAAAATATTTGGTCAATTCCCATCACTAAAAAAGGTCACTCTTTCTCTTAATTTAATGCACATTTGCAGTTCTATGATTGTGAGAACTTAGCTCTGTATCCAAGGAATAAAAAAAAAAAGTCCCTTGAGAATCTCCATTCATTTCAACTAATATTTATATACTGCATACATACTATGTTGCAGGTATATTTTTATCTCAGCATTTAGTTTTCCCTTCCATTAAATGGAGTTAACAACTGCTATCTCATAGAAATGTATAATTAAACAGGATGAGTATGTATATAATGCATAAAGAAGTGCTATTAAGATGTTATTTTATGTATAGGCAACAACGCAGTTTTCTCTCTCCTTTTGTGTGATAACTAGAGGAGTAGGCACTATAAACTATTCACAATAACCTTATGATTAACAGAAAATCAGATGGAAACCCTTCCCTTTCCTGCATCATCATCACAATCTGTGCTATGCTCAAGCCTTGTAAAATTCCTGTACTCAAAAGGTGTGTGGGGAAATTTTAGTTTTCCACACTTCTAATAAACAATTTTAATCAAGGAATAAAAGGGTTTAGGAGTGGGGTTTGGTCTATCCCTCTGTCATTTCTAATAAACTAATCCCAAGCAATAAAAGGGTTTAGGAGTGGAGTTTGGTCTATCTCTCTGTGCCACCTGACACTCCTTATCTACCCATTTTATAGTCCATAAACCCTAGAACACACAGAATGTGGCCACAAGGACCTAATATGGGTTTGTGGAACTCCAGTCATTGTTCTTGAATAACATGGCTGATGGACTAAACATATGCAACCACTTCCTTTATCTAAACCTTCTGCATTAGACTAGGCAAGGAGGTGAGACTATGGGGAGAATGAAGGGAGGGCCTTCTCAGGACCAACACCCAGTTGTGGAACATATTTCCAATTGTCAGAGAACGTGAAGGCCTTCTCTGGAGCTCTACCTTTTGTACAACAGTCTGCACTTAATAACACTGACTTGCAGTCAAGTGTCGCCACATCACTTATTTCTTACTTGCGGAAACCTGTAAAATGAACTAAAGGAGAGCAGGAGGAGATGGAGGACAAGAGATACAGAGAGAAAATAAGTAAATGTACTGGCCAGGGAGAGGAAAGAAAAGGTCTATCGTGGTGGTTTCCTCAGGGCCTGGCACAAAAGAGCCAATGTTTACTCCCTTGTACAGAAACACAAAGAAATGCCTCCTAGGGGAGCCATGAGAAGCAAAGTAACAATGAAACAGAGGGTCCTTGGACCAAGGGCCTGTAAGGGGACAAGAGCCGTACCTACAATTTCTTTAGCATTCCAGTTAGCCCTAGGCGCCCAGCAACTGTCGTGTAGGCCACGTGCCAATGAGAGTGCAAGAGAGAGCCTGGGAGAGAAGAGAGAGTGTGGGGGGGCGGGGGCGGAGCGGAGGGTGTGGGCGGAGCGGGGGCGGGGCTAATAGTGGCGCCGCTCCATGACATCATGCTTGCAAGAGGCTCTTTGGAACCGCCCTGGGGAGATGTGATGGTTTCAGTCTCTTCACCTATTTCCATTATGGCTGTCTAACGGATGTTCATCTGTCAGGTTGTAAAAGTCCAGGGGTATAGTTAAGTCTAGAAATAGTGTCCAGAACTACCTGTGCCAGAAGTTACTTTCCAAACCTCAGATCCTGTTTCCTCTTAGCAAAACCCATTGCAATAGAGTGCTTCCTAATCAACACGACCCTGCAGAACAGAGTAGAACGGTCCATAGATTTTCCAAAATTATATATCTTTAAGGAAACCTGATGGAGCTACTGAAATTGTATTCAATGTTTTACAGTAAGTCACTGGGCTATGAAATCCAATTAACCATAAACTGCTACCTCTCCTTTAATATTGTTGTTGTTGTTATGTGCCGTGGAGTTGCTTGTGACTCATAGCGACCCTATGTACAACAGCCCTAACCTCTGCTCTGTTCTGTGCCAATCGCACTGTCTCTGACACTCCCATCCCAATTATCCCAGTCACTGAATCAATCCACCTCATAGAGGGCCTTCCTCTCCTGCGCTGTCCCTCCACCCTCCCAAGCATGATATCCCTCTCCAGGGACCTGTCCCTCCTCACAACATGTCCAAAGTATATTAGACGGAGCCTCAGAATCTTTGCCTGCAAGGAGCCACCTGGTTTAACCCTTTCCAGGACAAATCTGTTTATTTTCCTAGCAGTCCATGGTATTCTCAATACTCTTCTCCAGTACCACATCTCAAAGGCATCAATTCTCCTTCTATCCTCCTTGGTCATTGTCCAACTCTCTGATGCATAACAAGTGATTGCGAAGACCATGGCCTGTATCAGACGCACCTTAGTCTCCAGAGAGACACCACTGCTCTTCAGTACTTTGGAGAGGTCCCTAACAGCAGACTTTCCCATGGCAATGCGCCGTTTAATTTCCTGGCTGCTGGTGCCAAGACTGTTGACTATGGAGCCAAGCAAACTAAAGCTGTGTACAATCTCAATCTCTTCACCATCCATCCTGATGCTGCCAATTGGTCCAGTGGTAAGAATCTTTGTCTTCTTGACATTGAGCCTCAATCCATATTGTAGGCTGCAGGCCTTGACACTCTGCAGCAGGTGCTTCAGGTCCTTTTCTGTTTCAGCAGGCAGGGTTGTGCCATCCGCATAACGCAGTTTGTTGATAAATCGTCCACCAATCTTGACCTCACATTTCTCCTCATAGAGCCCAGCCTCCCGGATAATCTGTTCTGCATATAGGTTGAAAAGGTATGGAGATAGGATGCATCCCTGGCGTACGCCCTTCCCAATTTTGAAACATGCAGTGTTCCCTTGCTCTGTTCTGATGACTGCCTCCTGGTCCAAGTATAAGTTTCGCATTAGAACGATCAAGTGTTCTGGGATTCCCATTCTTCTCAGAGTCAGCCATAGTTTGTTATGATCTACACAGTCAAATGCCTTTGCATAGTCAATGAAACAAACACAGATAGACATTCTTCTGGTATTCCCTGCTTTCAGCCAAGATCCATCTAACATCAGCTACAATATCTCTAGTATTATGTAAACTTATTCTCAACTTTGAACAATTGAACTTTGAAAAATTGAACCTTTGTTTTGCAGTAATTTCCTCATCACAGTCATCTGTAACTTACTCCATCTTCAGTTTTTAAAACACTGAAAAGGCTTATTAGAGCTGTTTCTTGCATTAACTCTTTCATAGATGTGGAATCTGAACTGACTCATAGCTGACCCTCCAAATAGGTTTTTGGAGGCTGTAAATCCCATGGAAGAGAAAAAAAGAAAAATCCCACAGAAGAACATTGCCTTTCTCCATCAGAGTTGCTAGTGGATTTGAACTATCAGAGAGGTATAGTCTGTGGTTATCAGTGCAACTCTCTTAGGATTCTGCCAACAGAACTTCTTTGCACTAATGTTAAGTACCACCAAGTCACTGCTACTCGTAGTAACCCTATCTTGTGCCATCCTCACCATATCCAATATACTTGAACTCATTGTTAACAGTCATCATGTCACTCCATCTTGTTAGGGCTTCACCTTCCCAAGCATGATTTCCTTCTCCAGGACTGATCTCTCCTAACAACATGGACAAAGCATGCAAGAGAAGTTTCATCATCCATACCTTCAAGGAGCACCTTGGTTGCACTTTATCCAAGACAGACTTGTTTGTTCTTTAGGCAGTTCTTGAGATATTCAGCACTGTTCTCCAAAACCATAATTCTTTTGTCATCCTTAATCATTGTCCAACTATCAAGATGCATAGCAAGTGACTATGGTTTGGATCAAAGTAAGGCTATATAAGAACCTAATGAGCCAATCCCAGGGAGCTCCGGTGGTCTAATGGAAAGCTGCTGCACTGCAATTCCAAAGGCACGTGGTTCGAGGTCATTAGCTGCTCCTTGGGGAAAAGATGGGCCATCTCCTCACCTGTGATTAACTGCCTTTGAAAACTCAGCTCTGGATCAGTCCAATTCTAAGGAGCACAACAACATGCACCAATTCCAATTAACCTGCAAAATTGACCTAAAGCACACTTATAAATGGATTTCATTTCATTTCATTCAGAACCTGTAGAATGCCTGCACAGCTATTAACAGAAATTAATGTGTGCGTGCACACACTCATCTTGAATTTGATTTCCAACTAAATGAAAACCCATATGTGTCAAACTGTGCTTTCTAGGGTTTTCAATGGTTGATTTTTTTTTTAAAGTACAAAACTCACACCTTATTATGTATCCCTCACATTGTTAAAATTGCAGTAGAATTCAAGTTTTATTGGAAACAGAGCAATTTAATATCTTGCCCATCACTGTATCTATGGGATACAGCACAATGTCAGGCATATAGTAAGCATGTTTAAGTGTATTTTGACTGAGTGATTTAAAACATAACCTCTACAAAGGCTGAGCTCTGTATTACAATGAAAAATAATCAGGTATTACCAGATGAGTAGATGACTTTTTTTAAGTCTTAAAAACCATGAGATGCATGGCAAGATAGTAGGTACTTTATTCATTACCTGAACAAAGAAATAAAGAGGACCATGCTAGGTAAAGGAAGACCTAAGAAAAATAATGCAATAACCAAAACATCAGATGCAAAAAAATCCCCCTCACCAATCATTCTCTCTATCAGATACCAGATTGTCTTTCATGTAATTAATTCTATGAAAGATACATTTTTCTGAAAATAAGTCAATTTCCCCCAGAATAATCAAATAGGAATTTAGATTAAGAGTTTCTCTCTTTACACAAAATTTTACCACTGTAGAAAACAATGTGATAATGCCTAAAAAAAAAAAGAAAAAAAAATGGACCTACCCTATGACCGAGCAATGCTATTCCTAGGAATATAACAAAAATATTTGAAAGCAAAGAATTTGATAGAAACGTGTATGCGATTGCTTGTTGCAGTACTATTAATAATGAGCACAAGGTAGAAACAATCTAAATGTCCATCAATAAGCAGATGAATGAACAAATATGGTCCGTACATACAATGAAATATGTGGTACAGTGAAATTTTAAAGATGATCCTTCTATTTATAATCTTTTAATTGCTTACAAAGTTCATTTACATTGTGTTTCATACAATCATTCATATTTTATAAAATTAATCACCATTGAGCTATGCCCACCATTACCCTGTCTTCTCATATCCCTGCTGGATCTTTCCCATTTCCTTTACTCACCCCGCCTCCATCCCCTGCTCCCTCCACTCACCAAATTGTGCAATCCTCTTCCTCACCTTTCTGCCTCCTCCCCAGCCCCGCCTTGGATCCTCTCATACATGCTTTACTTGTTATCTTTATATTTCTACAATAATGGTTTTATGCAGTATTTGTCCTTATGAGACTGAGTTATCTTTGTGACTCCCAGATAATGACTGAATGTAACTAAACAAGTACTTTAGATCTACCCAGGGAATTGGATAACTTGTGATGGTTAATATTGTGTGTCAGTGTGGCCATAATCCTCAGTGTAATGTCAAAGTCCCATGTGCTGTCCATTCTAAGCTACGTGATGTTAATGAGGCAGGAAGAAAGATGGTTGTGTAAAGATAAGATTGCCCTTATCTGATGAGGGGGAAGTTTCCTCAGGGGTATAATCTTTCCTGGATATATATTTGGACTCTGACAAAGCTAAGGAGTTTTTTGTCCAATCCTATAATTGACTATCTGGTTCATGGCCTCCAGACTTGAACTGGGGCCTGATGTGCATGATTTTAAGCTTGTTAGTCTCCAGAGCTAGTTAGCTGTGACCATACTCCACAATGAGGACCTTTGAGCTTATTAGCCTCTGAAACTTGCAGCCTCCAAAGCCAGCAACCTGAAACCTGTCCAGCCTGATGATGACTTTGACTCATTGGCTCCCCAGAAACATCTCTCTTGAGGTCTGACCTAAAGACCTAATGCAAATAAAGCATACAGAACATGTGATAGCTAACTGTGAATTTCATTGGGACATGACAATCATTTAGAAAATAAGCAATTTTTAATATAGTAGCCATGCAACAGTGTAGTCATCCTCCGTTTTGTGATCTGATGTTAATCATCCTTCATTTTTATTGTTTGCTTATTAACCAAGATTGGATACCCTGGTATACTGGATAACATTTCCAATGAGATTTGTTTGTCTTAAAAAGGGAAACTACCAGTCAGCTTTGAATTTTGGACTTGGCCAGAGGACCTCGCAGATGCCATAGAGAGAGGGAGTGGTTTTGGACACAGGACACACCTCTGGACCTTTGACCTGCACCTAGCAGGTACCAAGGCTACCCTCCACCGGGAAGTTTGCCCCCCCAATCCCCATTCCCCCCCACCCCTGCCAGCTTTGAATTTTGGAGTTGGAGAGAGGACATCACAGACACTGTAGAAAGAACAAGTGGTTTTGGACACAGGACACACCTCTGGACCTTTGACCCACACCAGGCAGGTACCAAGGCTACACCCCGTGGAAGTTTGTGCCCCTCCAGCTTTGAATTTTAGGGCCTTCAGGCCAGGAATTAAAAGAAACACAGACCTAATTATAGCATTTATCAACCTCCCATGAAAAAGTTGTCTAACATTGAAGATTTCATTTCTTTGGGCTACAAACTGCTGTCTGGCCTGACCATGCTGGTCCTGGTAACTCAAGCAACAAGGAGGTCCTGGGCATCTCAACAGAGGAGCAGTGATGTCAAACCAAGAACCAGCTATCACCTCAGTTTTCAAAAACTCTTCCAAATCAATGTCTTGAAAGAAGTAGGGTACCTCACTCACCACACAAGCCTAAGACAAGATGTCTCCCCGCCAAAATGACACAGTAGCAATGGATTTCATGAAGCCAGAAAGTCTGATGGAACTTTCTGACACAGATTTTTTTTTAAAAGTTTGAATATTTTCAATGGATGAAAAGCAAACTTGAAGAATTACAGGACACTACAGTCAAAAATCAGAAGGAGCTTACAAAAACAATTCAAAACAAGGCGGAGAAAACAAATGAGGCATTAGAAGCACTGGAAAAATAAGAAACCATGATCCAAAATATGAAATCTAAGGTTTCTGGTGCTGTCAGCATGATGGAGGGACATACAAATAGAGGTGAAGAGATGGAAAACAGAATTAGTGAAATAGAAGATAGAATTTTCACCACAGATCTTACTGAGAAAAAAGCAGAATCAAAAAAGAAGGAAAGAGAAGAAAACTTAAGAATAATGTGGTTTACCATTAAAAGAAATAACATTCGCATCATTGGAATTCCAGAATGGGAAAAAGCAAGTAAAGGCAGTGAAAAAGTTGTTGAAGAATTACTAGAGGAAAACTTTCTAGGCATAAGGAAGAATGACAGAATACATATTCAGGAAGCTGAGCGAACACAATATAGAATATACCCTAAAAGAAAATCACCAAGGCATATCATTGTCAAATTTGCTAGAACCAAAGATAAGGAGAGAATACTGAAAGCAACCAGAGAGAAACAGAGTAACCTATAAGAAAGAACAGATAAGATTAAGTGCTGATTTCTCAGCAGAAACCATGTGAGCAAGAAGACAATGGAATGGAATACACTGAACACTCAAAGAACACAACTTTCAACCAAGAATATTGTATCAAGCAAAACTATACATCAAATATGAAGGAGAGATAAAAGTATTTCCAGAAATACAGAACCTAAAGGAGTTTGTGAAAACAAAACCAGCCTTACAGGAAATACTGAGAGACGTCCTTCATACAGAGATGCCACAGAAAACAGGACGGACCAAAGTAACTAGCAACAACACCAAAAAGAATTTAATAAAATGATAGCAATAAAACCCTACCTCTCAATAATTACACTGGACATGAATCGTTTAAATGCAACACTGAAGAGAAAAAGAGGAACAGACTGGATAAAAAAAACCCCACCAAAATCCATCAATATGTTGTCTACAAGAGATACATCAGAAAAAGGAAGATAAAGAAAGACTAAAAATAAAAGGATGGGGAAAAAATATACCAAGCAAATGGCAACCAAAAAAAGAAGCAGAAGTAGAGATACTAATCTCTGATAAAATAAATGTCAATGCAAAAACCATGACAAAGGACAAAGAAGGTCACTATATAATGCTCAAAGGGTCAATAGAACAAGAGGCTATAACAATACTGAATATCTATGCACCAAATGAAAGACCTGCAAAATATATAAAACACACATTAACAAAATTATAAAAGGAAATAGACAATACTACTACAGTACTTGGAGACTTCAATACACCCCTTTTAAGAAAAGATAGAACTACAAAAAAGAATCTCAACAAAGATACTCAAGAATAAAACCACACAATTAACCAACTCGATCTCACAGATATTTATAGGCTAATGCACCCCCAAAAAGCACAATGTACCTTCTTTTCCAATGTACATTGAACATTCTCCAGAATAGATCACATTCTAGGTCACAAGGCAAGCATCAACAAATTAAAAAACAAAGAAATTATACAAAGTATCTTCTCAGATCACAATGCCACAAAATTAGAAATTAATAACAAGAGAATAAAGGAGAAAATAAATCATAATTTTGGAAGCTGAACAACAACTTGCTTGACCATGACTGGGTACAAGAAGAAACAAAAAATGAAATAAAAAAGTTTCTTGAAACAAATGACAATGAAAACACTACTTACCAAAACCTGTGGGTAACAGCCAAAGCAGTAATCAGAAGTCAATTTATAGCAATAAGCAAACACATCAAAAGGCAGGAAAAATTGGCCATTGACTCTCAGCCCAACATCTCCAACAAATCAAAAAAGAACAGCAAGAAAACCCGACACCCTCAAAAACACACTGAAATTATAAAAATTAGAGCAAAGATAAATGAAATAGAAAACTGAAAACCTATTGAAACTATCAAGAAAACTAGGAGTTGGTTCTTTGAAAAGGTCAATAAAATCGACAAACCATTAGCAAAACTCACAAAAGAAAAGAAGGAGTAGACACAAATAATCCAAATGAGATGAATCAGGCAACATCACAACAGAACAAACTAAAATAAAAAAGCTAACATTAGAATATTATGAAAAACTATACTCAAACAAATATGAAAACCTAGAGGAAATGAACAAATATTTAGAAATGCACAACCTATCTAAACTGACACAAACCGAAATTGAACATCTGAACAGACCCATTATAAAAGAAGAAATTGAGAAGGTAATACAACAACTTCCAACCAAAAAAAGCCCTGGACCGTATGGTTTTACAAGTGCATTTTATCAAACATTCAGAGAAGAACTGTCACCAATACTTCATGAACTATTTCAGAAAATAGAAAAAGATGGAATTCTCCCAGACTCATTCCATGAAGTAAACATATCCTTGATACCAAAGCCAGGAAAGGACACCACCAAAATAGAAAACTATAGGCAAATATCTCTTATGAACATAGATGCAAAAATCCTGAATAAAATATTGGCCAATAGAATCCAATGATACAACAAAGAAATAATCCATCACCATGAAGTGAGATTTCATAAGTATTCAAGGATGGTTCAATATAAGGAAAACAATGAATGTAATTCATCATATTAACAAAGCAAAGAACAAGAATCACATGATCCTATCAATTGATGCAGAAAAGGCCTTTGACAAAATTCAACACCCTTTCCTGATTAAAATACTCAACAAGATAGAATTAGAGGGGAATTTCTTCAACATAGTAAAATGTATTTATGAAAACCCAAGAGCCAACATTGTTCTCAATGGACAGGGGTTAAAGGCATTCCCTTTAAGAACAGGAACTAGGCAAAGATGCCCATTATCACCTCTCCTATTCCATATTGTGTTGTAGGTCTTAGCGATAGTAATAAGACAAGAGAAAGACTTAAGACGTATACAAATTGGCAAAGAGGAGGTAAAATTATCCTTCTATGCAGATGATATGATAGTATACTTAGAAAACCCTAAAGACTCAGCAAGAAAACTACTGGACATAGTTGACCAATTCAGCAAAGTAGCAGGATACAATATCAACATACAAAAATCAGTTGGATTTCTCTGCAGTGGCAAAGAGAATACAGAGCTGGAGCTAAGAAAAGCAATACCATTCACAATAGCTAATCACAAGATAAAATATTTGGGAGTAAATATAACTAGAAGCACAAAGAATCTATTCAAATAAAATGACAAAACATTACTACAAGAAACAAAGAGACCTGGAGAAGTGGAAAAATATCACTTGCTTATGGATAGGAAGACTCAATATTGTGAAAATGGCAATACTACAAAAGCCAATTTACACGTTCAATGCAATCCCAATATAAATACCAATCCCATTCTTCAACAAGATGGAAAAGGCAATATCCAGCTGCATTTGGAATGGAAAGAAGCCCCGAATTAGCAAAGCACTCCTTAAAAATAGACAAAAGAAGGTAGGAGGCATCTCACTCCCTGATTTCAAATCCTACTACACTGTCATGGTGGTTAAGACAGCATGGTGCTGTTATAATGACAGACACATAGATCAATGGAATAGAATTCAGGAATCAGCCCATGTCCTATGGTGAACTGATGTTTGACAATGAGATGAAATCAGTTGAGTGAGGAAACGACAGCCATTTTAACAAATGATGTTGGCAAAATTGGAAAACTATCTGCAGAAGACTTAAGCAAGATCCACACCTCACTCCATATACAAAAGCCAACTCAAGGTGGATCATGGACCTAGGGCTAAAACCAAGGACTATAAACTTGATTAAAGAAAAGCTTGGAAGAACTCTAGAAGTCCTAATCCACAACATAAACAGTCTTCCAAGTATCCTGAAAAATCTACAACCAGGAGAAGATAAAATAGATGAATGGGACCTTCTAAGAATCAAATCCTTATGCACATCCAAAAACTTCTTCAACAGGGTAAAAAGGGAAGCTGCAGACTGGGAAAAAGTATTTGGTAATGACATATCAGATAAGGGACAATAAAAACACAACAATATGTTGCCTGCATGAGATATTAAAGACATTGTTTGATAAATCAACATTCTGTTGGAAAACC
This sequence comes from Elephantulus edwardii, assembly GCF_000299155.1. Taxonomy (NCBI): domain Eukaryota; kingdom Metazoa; phylum Chordata; class Mammalia; order Macroscelidea; family Macroscelididae; genus Elephantulus; species Elephantulus edwardii. Next base: position 9,437,977 of record NW_006399872.1, read on the forward strand.
TTTCTTGGTAATGGGTACATATGTGGATCTCTTTAAGGCAGCTGTTCTCCATTATTTCCTGGCATAAACTGGTGAACACATCCTGCATGTTCAGTTAAAACATGTCAATTGGTTTTCCTTCAATTTCTGGCAACATATTCCCCCCACCCCCAATGCCTTCAATGCAGCTTGAATTTCATAATCATTGAAGCTCTTGAGGCTTAATTATCATTGGCTCTTGTTTTTATGGAACTTCCTGCCATTTTTCAGTGTCAATCTTTTTGGTATAGAATTCTGTGTATTCCTTCCATCTTCTTTTTAATTGTTCGTTTAGCTCATTTCTTTATTCCCCCATTTTTAATTTTATACTGGTTTACAAAGTTCATAAAGTTCATATACATTGTCATTTAATATTTCCAGATCTTTCAGAACTGTGCCAATGGAACCTCTCAGTACAGAAACTCAAGGTTTGAATTTGTTCAAGCCTTTCAGCTTGAGAAATCCTGAGTGAGTTCTTCCTTTTTTATTTTCTGACTCCAGCTCTCTGCACATTTTGTTATATTTTGCTGTATCTTCTCAAGCTATCCTCTGAATCTTCTGTTAAGCTCTTTTACTTTGGCACCATGGCATGTCTTCCTTTTGTTTTGGCTTCTCAATGCTCTAATGCAATTTTCAGTCTCTCCTGACATTTATTTTTGTTTCCTCCCCCTTTTCCTTCGTTGTAATGATCTTTTGGCCTCTTCATGGATGATATCCTTGATGTCCTCCTACAGTTTCTCTAGTCTTCAATCATTGGTGTTCATAGTCTTAAACTTGTCCTTGAGATGATTCTTAAACTGAGTTGGGATAGACTAAAATTGTATTTTGGTTCCAGAGGACTAGTTTTAATTTTCTTTAGCTTCAGTTTAAACGTGCACATGAGTAATTGATAATCTGTTCCACACTTGGCACCTGGTCTGGTTTTAACTGCAGATACTGCACTTCTCCAATGAGTCTTTCTGCAAATGTAGTCAATATGATTCCTGTGAAATCCATCAGGTGAGGTACATGTGTAAAGTCATAGTTTGCATTTTTTAATAAAAAGGTATTTGCTATGAATAAATCATTGAGAACACAAAATTTGATCATTCGATCTCTGGCCTAATTTTTGTCACCAAGCCCATACTTTCTGGATACTGTTCCCTCCTCATCGTTTCCAATGCTTGCATTCCAATCACCAATAACTATTAAAGCACATTGACTGAATAATTCATTTGAGCAATCTTTGGTTTCAAAACTTGGGAGAAACGCTCAATTTCATCCTCTTTGTCTTTAGTTTTATGACTGTGCAAAGACATTTGACTGATCATAACAAATTATAGCTAACATTTATACCAGAAGAATGGGAATACCAGAACACTTAATTGTGTTCATATGAAATCTATATCCAGACCAAGGAGCTGTTGCTTGAACTGAGCAAGGGAACACTGCAAGGTTTAAAATCAGGGTTGTATCTTTTCTCTATACCTATTCAACCTGTATGCTGAGCAAATAATTTGCAAAGCCTGCCTCTATGAAGAAGGATGTGGCATCAGGTTTGGAGGAGACTCATCAACCACCTGTGTTATGCAGATGACACAACTTTGCTTGCTGAAAGTGAGGAGGCTATGAAACACTTCCTGAAAAAGATCAAGGACTACAGCCTTTGGTATGGATTACATTTCAATATCAAGAAAATAAAGGTCCCCACAATGGGACCAGCAGTCAATGTTATAATAGAGAAAGGATGTAAGTTGTTCCAATCTTCCTTGGAGCAACACTCAACAGTCTTGGTACTAGCAGTCAAGAAATCAGGGGACATATTGCATTGGACAAGTCTGCTGTCAGGGACATTGTCAAAATGATGACGAGCAATGATGTCAGTTTGAAGACTAAGGTGTGCTGATTCAGGCCATGGTCTTCTCTATCACTTGCTGCATGTCAGAGAGCTGGATAATGAATGATAGAATAATTACTGATGCCTTTGAATTATGGAATACCTATTCACTGCCAAAAGAACAAATAGATACATCTTGGAGAAAGTGCAGCCTTCAAGAGTGTTCCTTGGAAGCAAGGATGGTGAAGCTTCACTTTTCATACTTTGAAAGAGATGTAGCTAGGCAAGGCTTTTTCTGGAAAGGGATATCATACTTGGAAAGATGGAGGGTCAGTGAAGGAGAGGAAGACCCTAAGCAAGATGGACTGACACAGTGTCTTCAGTAATGGGCTCTAATGTGTTGGAGATGATGAAATAGCACAGAATAGGGCAGAGTGCAGGCTGGCCATTAATAGGGTTTCTAAGAGTCGTACTTGTCTTAATGGCACCTAATAACACCACCACCACCACAGTAACATAATGTACCAGAGCCCAGCTGACATCATAGGAAGAAAATCTATCTACCAGAAGTGCATATTAAGTTATTCAAACTTTTGAATAGAGGTCAAAGTCATGGTAGAATTGTCTACCAGCACAGTAATCTAATGAAAAAAAAAAAAAAAAAGGAGTATCAGGCTTTATGCAAATCAGGTGGGATTAGAATAGTTGTCATTTACTGATTTAATATCTACATCAGAGTTAAATTTTGAACTCTAGGCTAAAGAGTCCAGACAGGATATATTTACATAGAACATGATGTAAATTGAATATATTATCGCAGCTAAGTAGGAGATGACATTGTGTTGTTGATTTCTGTCGAGTCGAGCACATCTCTTCACGACACTATGAACAAAAGGTCTGAAGCCTTTCTATTACTATCATAATTCATCAAAGTTCATAGAGTTTCCAGAGGCATGTTGTTTAGGAAGTGGATGCCCCTAAAATTAGTATTGAAATCAGATAAGGCCGTTTGTATACATGCGATAGGATGTGGCATATGCAGATAAAGCTTTCTTCTAATACTTCTCTGCAGACAAACCACAAGGTTGGAAAATTCCTGCCACAGAATGTACTTGTTAATATACCATCAGTATATTACTAAATCTGACTCAGTCTGGAAACTCCATTAAAACCTATCATGCACCATGAGTGACCCTGCTGGTATTTGAAATACTAGTGACATAGTTTCCAGCAGCTCATCAACATGCAAATCTCCTGTACTTTGGGCATATTTTCAGGTGGGGCTAGTCCTTGGGGGTGGGTGGGGGAAATCATTCTAGGAAAGGTGGACGATCAGAGGGAGAGGAAGGCTCTCAACAAGGTGGACTGACACAGTGACGGTAATTATGGGTCTATGCAGGTGGGCGATCTTGATGATGGTACAAGGTTCTAATCTGTTATTCATAGGGTTGCTATGGGCCTAGTCAACCCGAAGGCATAGAATAATATGTTATATTACTATATTATATATATAATATATATAATGATATATAAAAATATAATATGTTGTTGTTATGTGCCATCGAGTCACTTGCGACTCATAGTGACCCTATGTACAAGAGCCCTAAATGCCGTTCTATCCTGTGCCAATCTCGCCAACTCAAACACACTCATTCCCACCACTCCAGTCACAGAACTGATTTCTATTTCTAAGATCTCAGTTTCAATTCCCATGTCTGTTAGTCCAAATGCTAGTCTAAATGTGCTCTGTTATACATAGGGTTTTCAAAGCCTGTAATTTTGGAAGTGGACGGCCAATCCTTCTTCTTAGTCTGTCTCAGTTTTTAAACATATGTAATAGTATCTGACAAGCAATATTATAGCAACATTTTACTCAGCTGTGGTAACATCCAACACAATGGTAACTCTGGCTTCTCCCAGGGATGATGGACAATCTATGAGTAGACTGTCAGCTGGCGGATTTGAATTGCATTCCTTTGAGATTGCAGTGCAGCTTTTTACCAGATAATTAGAGCTCCCTCTCTCAGAGGATAGAAAAGGCCCTGAAGATATGAGTCACAAGGACTCACAACCAAATAAAGGGCTGAGTTAGGCCACTAGGTGAGTAAGAAGGACACAGGTAAGCCCCTAAACGCACGACTCTGTCTAGTCACTGAGGGAAAAGGATACCATTTTTTTGACATCTAGATGGGAACAAGAGGGGGGAAAAGTCAATGTATATAATTGTTCTTGTTGTTGTGTACCATAGAGCTGGAACCAAATCATAGCTGACACTATGGAGTCGGAGGCAGTGGAGGAGATTGCCCATTCTTCTCCTGCAAAACAGCTGGTGGCCTCGAACAGCATGCCTCAGAGACTGCAGCACAGTTTCTTACCACTAGGCCACCAGAGCTCCCGCCTTGTGTAAATACTGTGTACTTAAAATTTTGGTAGTTATTAATCAGTCGTAGTATTTTTCAGGATGGTAGTTGAGTAATACTGAAAAGACAGAACAGTATGGGGAAGTGAGTAAAAATTTATGAAGGGCTACATTATGGAAGGTGGATTTTTTTGTTGTTGGTGTTTAAAAAAGAGAAGCAAAAACAGTTTAAAAAAATAAAAGTTGAGACCACTAAATACTAAAAATGTGAAAGTAAATCTATGTTAAGACAAGCTGCTGGCTAAGACCAAATTCATTTTTCCTCCTGTTAAATTTGAATTGTGATAGCAATTTAAAGTAGATACGTGTTTACATAAAGAAACACATATTAAAATGTGTTAAAAAAAAAAAAAAGAGAGAAAGGCAATCTCCTCCTTTACCTGTTGGATAAGATTTGACTACACACACACACACACACACACTATAATAAAAGAAATTTTTAAAAAAGAGAAAGTACAGAAATCAGGATTAAAGATGTAGAGTATTATTCCTGTTGTAAAGAAATAGCCATACTTTAACGGAATCAACAATCGCAGGGACCAAGTGGGAAGAGTATGGTTACATTGTGGGGATTGTAGTTAACGTCATACAACAAAATGCATATAAATGGCTAACTAGAAAATGGATTTATTTTGTAACCTTTGACTCAAATCACAATAAAATGCAGTTGATTGGAGGAAGGAGAAAAAAAAAAATAGCCAGGCTTGTGGTTCTATAACACACATTAAGAGTAAACATTACATATTTTAACTTTCATCTTGATACAGGGCAATCCAATAGCAATTTTCTAATTATTATATTCAACACTTTCTCTGTTCACCTCTAAACATGTACAGAAGTTTCTCCCTGAACGTCTTCATCTTTATGTTGTTGTTCAGCTTTCTGAAGAAGTCTGGGGCCCAGAAAACCAATAAGTAGACTTCCAATTGGTGCTGTAATGAGGATGGCCAAAAATGCTACCGTCAACACATCCATTCCATATTCTTCTAGCTGTTTCTCTCCATGTGCTCTTGCTGTGTCCAAAGCCACCGAACCTATTGCAGCCTACAAAAGTTTAAAGTAGGAAATACGGTAAGACAAGCACATATGAAAAAGATTAATCATTTTTTATAAAGTGCTATTGCTTTACTTGATCTTTTGTTCAACTAAGAAAATTGTATTTAGTCTTCTTTTAAAGGGTACTGCACTTGTCCTTTTGTTGTTTTTTCTCCCCAATCATGGAGTCTCAGTGGGCCAGACATGTAGCACTAACAGGAAGTCCTCAATGGATGCACTTGGTTTTTTATTTAAAACTCTAGGGATATTGTTGCTGATGTTAGATGGATCTTGGCTGAAAGCAGAGAATACCAGAAGAATGTCTATCTGTGTTTCATTGATTATGCAAAGGCATTTGACTGTGTGGATCATAACAAACTGTGGCTGACTCTGAGAAGAATGGGAATCCCAGAACATTTAATTGTGCTAATGCGAAACCTGTACTTGGATCAAGAGGCAGTAGTCAGAACAGAGCAGGGCAACACTGCATGGTTCAAAATTGGGAAGGGTGTACGCCAGGGATGCATCCTGTCTCCATACCTTTTCAACATGTATGCAGAGCAGATTATCCGAGAAGCTGGGCTCTATGAGGAGAATTGTGGCATCAGGATTGGTGGAAGATCTATTAACAATCTGCGTTATGCAGATGACACAACCCTGCTTGCTGAAACTGAGGAGGACCTCATGCACTTGCTGCGAAGGGTCAAGGAATGCAGCCTTCAGTATGGACTAAGGCTCAATGTCAAGAAGACAAAGATTCTCGCCACTGGACCAATTGGCAGCATCAGGATGGATGATGAAGAGATTGAGAGTGTTCACAGCTTCAGTTTGCTCAGCTCCACAGTCAACACTCTTGGTACCAGCAGTCAGGAAATCAAAAAGCGTATCGCGATGGGAAAGTCTGCTGTTAGGGACCTCTCAAAGGTACTCAGGAGCAACAGTGTCTCTATAGAGACTAAGGTGTGCCTGATACAGGCTATGGTCTTTGCAATCGCTTGTTATGCATCAGAGAGTTGGACAATGACTAGGGAGGACAGAAGGAGAGTGGATGCTTTTGAGCTGTGGTGCTGGAGAAGGGTACTGAATGTACCATGAACTGCCAGGAAAACAAACAGATTCATCTTGGAGAGGATTAAACCAAGCTACTCCTTGGAGGCAAGGATTCTGGGGCTTCGTCTGACATACTTTGGACATGTTGCCAGGAGGGACGGGTCCTTGGAGAGGGACATCATGCTTGGGAGGGTGGAGGGACAGCGCAGGAGGGGCAGACCCTCTATGAGATGGATTGATTCAGTGACTTGGGTAATCAGGATGGGTGTGTCAGAGGCGGTGTGGTTGGCGCAGGATAGAGCAGGGTTTAGGGCTGTTGTGCATAGGGTCACTATGAGTCGGAAATGACTCAACGGCACATAACAACAACAACAAGCTCTCACCCAACAGACTGAGGGTTCATATGTACATATTTATATAAGCTAAAACCTCAAAACTCACTGCCAACAAGTTAAAATAACCTCTGTCTCTCCTGTGGAGATGCTGATAGATTGAACCCACCAGAGAGGTATGGCTTTTGAGTTAGTAGTGCAGCACCCATGGAATATACCATAGGAGCTCCCACCAGAGCTCCTATCAGAGGTATTGAGTAGAAGATGCTGTTGTTAGGTGCTATCTAGTTGATTAAGCAAGCACCTTATGAACAAATCAGAACAAAGGTTATGAACTTTTGACTGATCCTGTACCATCTTTACAATCTCCAACATGCTCAGATCCAGTTACAGTCACTGTGCCAATCCATCTTGTTGAAGGTCATCTTCTCTTTGTCTGACTCTCCACCTTTCTTAGCATGAAGTCTTTTCCCAAGAATTAGTTCCTCCTGACAACATGTCCAAAGTATGTGAGACAAAGTTTCACTATTCTTGTCTCTAGGGAACACTCACACTCTTTTAAAACAGACACAAATATAACACAAATGAATTTAATAATACTAGACCAGGAGGCAGTTGTCAGAACAGAGCAAGGAAACACTGCATGATTCAAAATTGGGAAGGATGTATGCCAGGGATGGTGTCTTATCTCCATATCTTTTCATTCCATATGAAGAACGAATTATCTGGGAGGCTGGGCTCTATGAGGAGAAATGTGGCATCAGGATTGGAGAAAGACTCATCAACAATTTGCATCATGCACATGATACAACCCTGCTTGCTGAAACTGAGGAGGACCTGAAGCACTTGCTGCAGAAGGTCAAGGACTGCAGCCTTCAATATAGATTGAAGCTCAACATCAAGAAAAAAAGAGAAAAGATTCTCACCACTGGGCTGATTGCCAGCATCATGATAGACTGAGGAGACTGAAATTGTTAATAGCTTTAGTTTGCTTGGCAAGCAACACTCTTGATAGCAACAGGCAGGAAATCAGAAGAAAAATTGCACTGGGAAAGTCTGCTATAAGAAACGTCTCCAAAGTACTGAAGAACAAAGATGTCAGTCTCAAGAATAAGGTATGACTGATCCAGACCATAGTCTTTGCAATTAGTTGCTATGCATCAGAAAGCTGGCAATGAATAGGGATGATAGCAGGAGAATTGATACCTTTGAGCTATGGTGCTGGAGAAGAGTACTGAATATACCATGGACTGCTAGAAGAATGAATAGGTTCATCCTAGAGAGGGTGAAACCAGGCTGCTCCTCAGAAGCAAGGATTCTGAAGCTTTGTCTGACATACTTTGGGCATGTTGAAAGGAGGGAAAAGTCTTTGGAAAGGGATATCATGCTTGGATGGAGGGACAGTGCAAGAGAGGAAGACCCTACATAAGATGGATTGATTGAGTGACTGGGATAATGGGGGTAGGTGTGTCAGAAACAATAAGATTGGCACAAGATAGAGCAGGGTTTAGGGCTGTTGTACATATGAGTGGTAGGCAACTCAATGGCACATAACAGCAACAACAATAGATATACACAAACTTGCAATATCAGTAACATGTATACATTATTGAGTTCTGCATACTAAATGTATCCTGAATAATGATGAAAGTTATTGGTCTCATCATTCTCTTATCTTTCAGAAATCTGAAATGAATAAAAAACTAGGAGGATATGTATTTGAAAATGGTGAAGTAAAATTTGGGCAAAACTATTGAAGTATGTTTTGCAGAGGGACTTTAAGTAATTGTTAAATGCCATTAAATAGGAAGGTAACAAGTACCTTTAGGAACATGAACTTCATTTTTAAGTATCTGGTAGCTCTTTGCTTTAGGAATCAGTGAAATACTTATTTGGATTTTTTCTAAGTAGGATTCAGTGCCTGGGGTAATGGGGGTAGGTGTGTCAGCGGCAGTAAGACTCACACAGGATAGGGCAGGGTTTAGGGCTATTGTACACAGGGTCGCTATGAATTGCAGGCTACTTGATGGCACATAATAACAACAAAAACATAATGAAAACTATAAATACTTTAGGCAAGTGGAGTATTATATATTCTGATGGTAAAAATATGTACCAGTTGATCTGGTTATCTGTTTATCTCTCAGGATACAACAAAGACAATTCCAAAATTTTATAAGAAACAACAACAAAAATCAGAAGCTGAATCAAGACATAAAGAAGTTTTCCCAGAGTCAAGAGAAAACTTTCCCCTAGAGGTAGCATCTTTCTACTTCTGTCTCCTAAACTGTGAGAAAAGAAATTTCTCTGTGTTAAAGCCATCCATTTGTAGTATTTTTGTTACAGCAGCATTAGATAACTAATACAATTTGATGTCATGCAAAATATATTTTCTACAGTCAGGTACAGGGAAAAAAAAAGAAATATATTGCTACAGAAAAAGAAATGTCTTAAATCTATTTTCTTATGCACTGGCAAAAGGAGAAAATAAATTTCAGCACAATCCTTAACTCCACAGAATGAACATTATCGGATACATCCTGAGTATTTTGCCTTATTTTTAATTGGCCTCCATAGTGCCATTTTCAATCTATGTGCAGAACAGATTATCCAGGAGGCTGAGCTCTATGAGGAGGAATGTGGCATCAGGATAGAAGAAAGATTCATCAACAACCTGCGTTATGCAGATGACATAACTGTGCTTGCTGAAATTGAGGAGGACCTGAAGTGCTTGTTGCAGAAATCAAAGACAGCAGCTTCCAATATGGATTGAAGCTCAACATCAAGAAAGAAAAGATTCTCACCACTGGGCCAATTGGCAGCATCATGATGGATGGTGAAAAGATTGAGATTGTTAACAGCTTTAGTTTGCTTGGCTTCACAATCAACACTCTTGGTACCAGCAACCAGGAAATCAAGAGATCAACTGCACTGGGAATGCCGGCTATTAGGGATCTCTTCATACTTCTGTAGAGCAACAATGTCAGTATAGATACTAAGCTGCATCAGATCCAGACCATAGTCTTCACAATTGCTTGCTATGCATCAGAGAACTAGACAATGACTAGGGATGATGGAAAGAGAATTGATTCCTTTGAACTGTGGTGCTGAAGAAGAGCTTTGAATATACCATGGACTGCCAGGATAACTAACAGGTTCGTCATAGAGAGGGTGAATTAGGCCTGCTCCTTGGAGGTAAGGATTCTGATGCTTCATCTGACATACTTTGGGCATGTTGCAAGGAGGGACCAGTCCTAGGAGAGAGACATCATATTTGGAAGGGTGGAGGGACAGAGGAGAAGAAGACCATTAATGAGATGGATTGATACAGTGACTGGGGTGAAGAAGGTAGGTGTGTCAGAGACAACAAACTTGGCACAGTATGATAGAGCAAGTTTCAGGACTGCTGTACCTAGGGTTGTTATGAGTTGCAAGCGACTCGATGGCACTTAGCAACAGTGCCATTTTAAAGACAAATTGTTCTAGCAAATCTACTAGAATGACTATTTTGCTATTTACCTGCTAAAGCTGCCAGAAGTCATGTGGAAGCTAGAAGCACTGAGGGAAAAAAACCCCTATTTTCTTCTTTGCATTGTATTAGCCTAACATTACTATAAGCCATTGTACCTCCGGCATCTTTGAAATCTGATGAAAAAAGGGAATCTTCTTTGGAACAATGCACCCATCAACAAACTTAACTTATTGCCGTGGAGTCCAAACAGACTGACAGCTGACCCTCCAGCAGTTTTTCAGAAGCTGTAAATCGATCAGGAGATTTTTTTCCATCTCTCTGCCACAGACCAGGTGGTGGATTTGAACCTCCCGCCTAGGGATTGGTAGTGAAACTCCTTATCTACTAGGCCACTGGAGCTCCAAAATATGCTTGTGTTCTTGTGTACTCTCAAGTCAGAACCGACCCATAAATGACCCTCCAAGGAGTTTTTGGAGGCAGTAAATCACATGAGAGGAGACTGCTTGTCTTCCTTTCTTTGGAACAGCCTGTGGATTAAAACCAAGTAGCTTTGCGTTGGCAGTGAAACTTCTTACCACTAAGGCTCCAGAGCTCCCTAATATGCCCATAGCCACACAAAATCTCACAGAGATAATTCCAGAGCCTATAAATTCTCCAAAATCTCCTAAACCAAACTAATAAAACAACTAATTTTTAATTCCTTAAAGACAGAAAATTTTCATATTTAAATGAAGAAAAATAAAAACGGTAAATCTTGCTAGTTACAATTAGCCTCAAAATGCACAGTAGAATGCAAGCAGTAACATATTAAATTTGCCTCGAATCATAGTCTAAACTGTTCCTTGTTGGTTAGCAATTATAGGTATTGTACCAAATACATTATAAGCAGTTTGAAAGCACTAAGTGCTTTCATAATCACTTGCTCATTGTTGTTGTTTTTAAGTGCTGTTGAGTTGTAGACAATTCATAGTGACCCTATGAATGAAAAGTCCTGAACACACACAACTTTTATCATTTCTTTAAGTTTATAAAGTTTCTGGAGGCATGCTATTTCAGAAGTGGATGCCACTACTGCTTCCTAGCCAGTTTTCATTTGAGAGTTCCACCAAATACTGTCCACCATGGGTAACCATTATCACATTTGACACATTAGTGTCACAGTGTTTAGCATCACAGCAACCACGAGTTACTATATACTCTAATGAACAAGTATATAAATTTCAAGTTCAGTGAATGCAGTTGGTAGGAAGTTAAGCTTGTTTAAATAACTTAAAACGAGTTTATAATCTAGAAAATCAATGAAATGCTTTCTGAGTGATTGTCAATAAATCTCCTATTCTCCATTATATATAAAATCCGGCCAAGCATCCTGCTCATTAGTCATGTGGACATTGAAGTATTTTTAATATTTCATAGGCCAGGTTATTTCTAAGCCCCTCTTGGGATAATGAAATGAGGAAAGGTAACAACTGCTTATCTGGATTAGAAAGCAGGTTAGAATTCAAATATTTTATATCTGCTACTAGTACTGTCTAGTAATATAGGGATTTGTTTTTAGTTGCAACATGGTGATAAAAAATGATTTCATTATATTTTAGGAATTACTGTACCAAAGAGAAAACTTTTAAAGAGTAGGTTAATATAAACTCTTTTTAGAAACCAAACTTCAACTGCTAATTCTCACATTATTTGAATACATCCTTTCATTTAATATGTCAAGGTATCATACAGAAATAAATAAGAGATAAACTGTTAAGCCATTTTATCCAAAATTACCTGGACTGTGGCCTTTGGAAGCCATGCAAAAGCAATAAATAACTTTTCCTTTATGTTAAAACCAGCAAAACACACCATCAGAAATGTAGTAAAAATTCTTATCAGTACTGCGATCCCCAGGGTGGCAACACAGAGGCCTGTAAGAAAAACTCGATTATTATAAAGAATGAAACGCTGGTGATAGATTGCAACTCATGGTTACAGAGTCCAAATACAGCTACATGTCACTTAAAGTTCATGGTATATTCTGTGAAATAGGATGTTACTACATATGACTTAGATGCTATGTGAACACCATGTTACATATAGGCAGTTTCTGAATTATAAAAGATTCTGTTCTTAAGTCTATTTTAAATTAAAATCTGTATATTAGAATAATTTAAAAATGGTTTGTCTAACATTAATAGGATGTTTGCCTTGGTAAATAAATATAGCATATAGTGTACCTTTCAAAGCCCAAAAACCATTAAGGAAATAACAATGGGATGGCACATAACTGTTTAACCATATTGGTTTACACTTAAAACACGTTAGTCTTGGATGATGTATTGCTTAAGTTGCTATGTGCCGTTGAGATGGTTCTGACTCAGAGACCCTACAGGCAACAGAACAAAACAGTCCTGTGCCATCTTTATTTACAATCACTGTTGCAGCCAAGGTATCAATTCATCTAGTGGAATGTCTTCCTCTTTTTTTCATTGAATCTACCAAGTATGATGCCTTTTTCCAAGTTCTGATGCCTCCTGATAACATGTTTAAGGGATAAAAGACAGTCTTGCCATCCTAACATTTTTTTAAAAATTATAATTATATGTTAGTTTGCATACATAATTTGTATATGTTGTGTTTAACTCTTTTATTCATTCACATTGTTTAAAAAATCATTGCCACATATTATGTTTTATAAAATTAATCATCATTGATCTATGCCATCCTAAATTTTAAGGCGCATTCTAATTCTACTTTTGCCAAGGCAGATTATTTGTCCTACAGCAGCCCATGGTCCATTCATTGTATTTCACCAGTAGTACTACTCTTCAGTCTTCCTTATTCATCATTGTACAGCTTTCACAGGCATATGAGGTAACTGAAAAACTGACATTTTTGCTCTTTAGCATTTTAAAGAGATCCTTGACAGCAGATTTGCCTAATTCTACACCTCTTTTATTTTTACTGCTGGATGTTGATTTGGATACAAGTAAAATAAAATTCTTGACAATTTCAATCTTTTTTTCTGTCTATCAAGATATTGCCTAGTGATTCAGTTGTGAAGATTTTTGTTTTCTTGATGTTGAGATGTAACCCGTATTAAAAAGCTGTGGTCTTTGAATTTTTTTGTCAGTAAGTGCTTTAAGTTGTCTTCACTTTTTGCAAGCTAGGTTGTGTCACTGGCATTGGATAGGTTGCTTGCATATTATAAGTTGTTCATGTATTTTCCTCAAACCCTAGTGCTGCATTATTCTTCATATAGTTCAGCTGCTTGGATTATCTAGTTAGCATACAGACTGGGTGTTGTTGTTGTTGTTATGTGCCCTCGAGTCGCCTGTGACTCATAGTGACCCAGCCCTAATCCCTGCTCTATCCTGTGCCAATCTCATTGTCTCCAACACACTTACCTCGATTACCCCAGCCACTGAATCAATCCACCTCATAAAGGGTCTTCCTCTCCTGTGCTGTCCCTCCACCCTCCCAAGTCCCAAGCATGTCCCTCTCCAAGGATTGGTCTCTCCCTGTGACGTGTCCAAAATATGTCAGATGAAGCTTCAGAATCCTTGCCTCTAAGGAGCATCCCAGTTTAACTCTCTCTAGGCAAAACCTGTTCATTTTCTTAGCAGTCCATGGTATACTCAATACTCTTCTTCAACACCACAGCTCAAAGTCATCAATTTTTCTTCTATCATCTCTAGTCACTGTCTAGCTCTCTGACACATAACAAGTGATTGAAAAGACTATGGTCTGTCTCAAGAGCACCTGAGTCTCCAGAATGACATCATTGCTCTTCAGTACTTTGGAGAGGTCCCTAACAGACTTTACCATCACAATATGTCTTTTAATTTCCTGGCTACTATCGCCAAGAGTGTTGATTGTGGAGCCAAGAAACTAAAGCTGTTAACAATCTCAATCTCTTCACCATCTATCATGATGCTGCTAATTGGCCCAGTGGTAAGAATCTTTGTTTTCTTGATATTGAGCCTCAATCCGTATTGAAGGTTGCAGTCCTAGGTAATATGGTGAAAAAGATATAGCCCTGACACATATCTTTCCTCATTTTAAATCACACAATTTCCCCTTGCTTTGTTTGAATGATTATCTGTTGGGTTTATGCACATGTTCTTTATAAGTACAATTAAGTGTTCTGGAATTCACAATGCTATCCATAATGTCTTTGCAAAATCAGTAAATGGCAGGTCAATATTTTTCTGGTAGCCACTGCTTTTAACCATGATCAATCTGACAACAGTAATAGACCTCACTCTGTGTCCTTTCTGGATAGAACTTGAATTTCTGGCTGTTCTTGGTCAATGGATGCTGCAACTATTTTAAGAAATTTCTGGTAGTGTTTCTATTACCACGGCCATAATTTTCAAATGCTGATCCTTCTTCCATGTTTCCAGTTTTTTAATTCCAACTACTTATAATTATCAGTTGGGAGAAAGATGGGTAATCTCCTCTTGGATGACTTACTGCCTCTGAAAGCCTAGTGGAGGATCAGCTATGAGTCAGTTTCAACTCACTGGCACAGAACAACAACAACAACAACAGTAATTGTCAATGCATCCTGACTGCATGTTCACTCAATTTCAGAATGGACAAGTTGTTAGAAATCTTTATTTTTTTCCCCATCTTTGGATTGGTAAGTAAATGTGTGTAACAGTTGTATTAACTAGACTTTTTTGGCTACGTATGGATATAATCCTATATGTGGCAGCATTTTACTTTATTATAGATGATGAAATGTTCTTTTGGGTGATGAATGTGATGACACTCCCCTTCAATTTGTCATTCCTGCCATAGTAAACTGTATGATTATCGGATTCAAGATAGCTGATACCAGTTCATTTCAGCTCATTAATGTCTACTGTAATAATCTTTATGTATTCCTTCTCATTTCTGACAAATCTCAATTTTCCTAGATTAATATTCTTACATTTAACATTCTAATTATGAATAGATGTTTGCACCTGTTCCTTCTCTTTTTGAGTCAAAAAAGGATGTTCCTGAAAACTTTGCTCTATCCATCATTGTTGTGTGCTGTTAAGTCAAAATTGACACATAGCTGACCATCCAATGGTTGTCAGAGGCAGTAAATCACACAAATTTTCAGTAAATAACACAGGTTTTCAGAGGCAGAAATTGCATGGGAGGAGACTGCCCATCCTTCTCCTGTGGAGCAGCTAGTGGGTCTGAACTGCTTGCCTTTGCGATTGTAATACAACTTCTTACCACTAGGCCAAAGCTCCCATCTATCATTAAGATCTGCAATCTCTTTCCCGGCAATTAACTGCCTCTGAAAATTGGCCAGAGGATCAGCTATGGGTAGGTTCTGACCTGACAGTACATAACAATAACAATATTTAGAAGAGAGAGCTCTGGTGGCCTAGTGGCAAGAAGCTGTGCTGCAATCTATAAGACACATGATTTGAGGCCACCAGCTGCTCTGCAGAAGAAGGATGGGCAGTCTCCTCCCATGCGATTTCTGCCTCTGAAAACCTACCAAAAGGTCAGCTGTGGGTCACTTCTGACTGGACAGTACACAACAACAACATATTTAGAAGAGGCTGTGGCACTAGGAATATCATTGCCAATGTCAGATGGACCTTGGCTGAAAGCAAAGAGTACTAGAGGAATGTCTATTTGTGGTTTATTAACTATGCAAAGACATTTGACTGCGTGGATCACAACAAATTGTGGCTAATGTTGAGAAGAATGGGAATCCCAGACCACACTTGATTTTGCTCATGTGAAACCTATACTTGGACCAGGAAGCAGTCCTTAGAACAGAGCAAGAAAACTTCCTGGTTCAAAATAAGGAAAGATGTGAGTCAGGGATTCATCCTGTCTTCATTCCTTTTCACTCTATACGTAAAACAGACCTTTCAGGAGGCTAGTATTTATGAGGAGGAATGTGGTATCAGGATTGGAAGAAGACTCATGAACAACCTATGTTAGGCAGATGACACAATACTGCTTGCTGAAACTGAGGAAGACCTGAAGTGGTTGCTGCTGAAGGTCTGCAGTCTTCAATGTGGATTACACCTGAATGACAATAAAACAAAGATTTTCACCATCGGGCCAACTGGAAGTAACATGATGGGTGGAGAAGAGACTGAGATTGTTAATAATTTCATCTTGCTTGGATCCACAATCATCTCTTATGGCACCAGCAGTCAGGAAATCAAAAGACAAGTTTATTGGGAAAGTCAGCAGTTAGGGACCTCTCCAGAGTGCTGAAGAACAATGATGCCCGTTGGGAGACAAAGGTGCACTTGATACAGGCCTTGGTCTACCAACACAAAGGTATGTGGTTCGAATCTACCAGCTACTTTATGGAAGAAAAATGGGCAATTTCCTTCTACATGGTTTACTGCCTCTGGAAGCCTGCTGGAGGGTCAGCTATGGGTTGGTTACAACTTAAAGGTACATAACAACTATACTTTGGGAAGTTAGCTGTACCCCAGTTATATTTTAAATACTTTTCAACCAGAGGGGCTTAATTTCTGGAAATGTATCAGATATTGTTTCACTGCTATTTGTAAGTGTTTCACTGGCCATTTTTTAAAAATATTTAGCTTGCCAGTCCTTTTTCTTCATGTGTTTTAGCCTGGAAGGTGAAACTTGTCTACCATGGGTGACTGTGCTGACATTTGAAATACTGGGATCAGAGTAATATGCAAGCTGCCACAGATGAGATCAATAAGAAGAGTCTATTTGGACTGGTAGCTTCCCTACAGGACATACGAACTGTCCAACGGTGTTTCCAACACTGTTTTTGACACAAGTAGACCTCCACAGAATACTCAGTTAACGTCTGAGTTCTTAAGCCACTTCAGCTTAATCATCATAGCTTTTGATGGCATATATAGCTATTTAATTAGGTTGAGTTAAGTGACAGCTAAAATCACATCCAGGTTTATAAAATAAGGTATTTTGATCAGTACATCACAGTCTACTGAATACATACCTACAAAAGATACTTTAACTGAAAATGTTGCTGTTGTCATGAGCCACTGAGTCAAAACTGACTTATAGCTGACTTTCCAGTGGGTTTTCAGAGGCTATATATTGCATGGGAGGAGACTGCCCATTTTTATCCTGTGCAGTAACTGGTAGATTTGCAATGTCTACCTTTGTGTTGACAATGCAACCTTACAGCCACACACAAGAGCACCAAAAAGAATATTTTAGTTCAATAGTATACTTTGAAATTCTTACCAACAGTTTCTGGTCTAAGAGATGCAATAGATACTTCTGCTCCAATCAGACCAAAAAGAAGTGGCTGAAAAATGTCCCAGGCAACTGCAATCATTTTTTCAACCTCTACCTAAAAGAAAAGGAACACGTAATTTTTACTCTGTAAAAAAAAAAAATACTATGTGAAGGTATAAGAGGCAAAATTTTACTAATGTGACATTTGGGTCAATTTGACTTATGGAAAGTTTTGTTTTCATTTTTGATTATTTTGCAAACAGGTAAGCAGCTAAAATAGAAAAAAGTTTGCCTTGAATACTTCTTACACAGTTTAAGATATTTTATAAAGTGTTTTCACCACAATGTATATGAATGATAAAAATATTAATTAAAAGAAATACATCTTAATATAAAGAACAAAAATCCTCACAATTCTATCAATAAGCATAATAGATGGAGAAAATGTTGACATTTTCAAAGATTTCATTTTAGTAGGACTGAAATTCAATGTCTATGGAAGCATCAATGAAAAAGTCAAATTATGATATTATATTGGATAAAGCTATTGTAAAAGACCTTGTTAAATATTTATTTTTTTGTAATTGTAGTTTTAATTTTTTTTGTAACTGTGGTTTTAACGAAGGATGAGGTTTAAAAAAAGAATTAAAAAATGCTTTCACATACTAAATGTTGGTTTGCAGGTGGTTGTTACAAAGCACTCTAAGGAAGATTACTTCAAAATCTATAATTAGACAATTTGCCATGTAAATCTGAAAACTGTCCAAACTGACAGTTTTCAAAACTTTTATTTTGTAATAATTCCTTGAATTAGTACAAATAAAATGGCAACTACTATTCTGAAAGCACATAATGAAGCTGACAGAGCTCAGGGTTGGGAGTCACAAGACCAGGTTCTAGTTCTGGTTCTTTACTAACAGGCAGAGAACCCAGATGTGCATGTTTGTGCTCACCACGAGCTCACACTGCATGCATCCTGTCTCAGCACAGCTTCTTTACACCCAATAGCTTGCTTAATGGTCCAGAAGCTATTAACTATGCTGAGACACTGGATCTTGAACACAGAAGAAAACCACAAGACCGTCAGTTTCCACTTGACAGTCTGTCAGTTTGGGAATGCAGCTGTCCTATTTAATATTCCTGTTTCCCTAACTGGTGGTGGTGTGTTGTTGTGTACCGTAAGTCAGAAATTACTCACAGCTGACCCACCAGTGGGTTTTAAGAGGAATGGCAGAAGAGAAGAATGCTTATCTTTCTCCCAGAGAGCAGTTGGTAAATTGGAACCATCTACTTTGGGTTGCCAGTACAATTCCTCACCAGTACAACTCCTCACCACTAGGCCCCCAGAGCCCCCTGTTTCTATGACTAATCATCTCAAATGTTATTATTTTTAATTTAGTATTAGGAGATCTTTATCATCCTTATGAGTCTGTTTATCAGACTCATCTAATTACCTACCTACCTTTCTGTCTACATAGCTCTAACAATAGGCACTATATTACTCCAAATCAAGTATAAAAAAGACATCAGCTGGAAAGTCCTAAATGTTCCTCCAGACACTTAGATGTCCTCAGAAGATAACTATAGTTATTAGAAGGTTTTATGCACATAAAATACCTATAAAATATATTTGTTTACTCACTTGTCTATAAAATAGTAGACTACTGTGTACAGTATTCATTGGATTTCTTTTAAAAAATATATTGATCATATTTCTGTCTACTTAAATGACTGAATCATTCATTTCTTTTGTTTTGTTGTTTGTTTGTTTTTTTTGTTAGAGCTAGCAGACCAATTCAGCAGAATGGCAGGACACAAAGACCAACACCCAAAAACCAATGGGATTCCTCCACAGTAACAAAGAAAACTCAGAAAAGGATTCCAAGAAAACAATACCATTTGCAACAGCCAACCACCACCTGAGATACTTGGGAATGAACCTAAATCGAGACACAGAAGACTTATACAAAGAATTTTTATCTTTTTGATGTTGAGATGTAATCCATATTGAAGGAAATAGTTTTTTTAAATTAATTTCAATGAACATTTACAGATATTTTGGATTTCCATTCATTCATTTTTGCACTTTTCTCCCCCTCCACCCCACCCCCACCCCCAGTTCATTCTTCTCTTTGAAAAGTAAAAGAAAAATTCCTTCATTGGTATACAATCCCCCCGCCTCCCCCGCCAACCACCCCGAGTATATTACACTCTGCAACCTTCATTCCGGACTCTTATGATAATCGTAATGCCCTAAAATATATTGCTTTTAAACGGTTCTCTCCCTCATTGGTTGCAATGCAGTATACATAATTCATCCAGTTTTTCTCATTCTTACCCTAACCCTGATGTCAGTCCCATTTTACAGCAGTGGCACTATGCACCTCATTCATTTCTACTCGCTTCCTGTATTCTAATTTGTGTTACCATGAGTTCTTTTTCACAATGGCTCTCCTCATCACCAGCTTTTACTTTTACCATGAGTGGGTGGGGACTTGAAATAGGGTGTATGTAAACTAACTACTGTGGGATTGGTCCGTTTTTCCCATCCCACCAATATAAAGAAAGAAGTTCAAGCAACTCTAAAGGAATTGGCAAAAAATAAGGCCCTAGATATTAATGAGATACCAAGTGATGTATTTCAACAAACAGATGTAACCCTGAACATGCTCACCAGGCTGTACCAAGAGATTTGGAGGACAGCTACCCACCTGGTCAAATGACAAGACGAGATCTATACTTATTCCCATTCTCAAAAAAGGCGGTCCAACAGGTGGAAATTATAGAACAGTATCATTAATATAAAATGCAAGTAAAATATTGCTGAAAATTATTAAAAAATGACTAGAACATCAACAGAGAACTTCCAGAAATACAGGCTGAGTTTAGAAGAGGCCGTGGTACTAGAAGCGTCACTGCTGATGTCAGATGGATCTTGGCTGAAAGCAGAGAGTACCAGGAGAATGTCTATTTGTGTTTTATAAACTATGAAGAGACATTTAACTGTGTAGATAACAGCAAATTGTACCTTACACTTATAAGAACAGGAATTGCAGAATACCTGATTGTGCTCAAGGAAAACCTATACCTAGACCAAGAAGCTGTGTAAGAGAGCACTGCATGGTTTAAAATCAAGAAAGGAATGCACCAGGGATATATTCTTTCTCCGTACTTTTATATTTATGCTGAACAGATCATTGAAGAGACTGGACTTTATGAAAAAGAATGTGGCATCAGGATTGGAGGAAGATTCATCAACAACCTGTGTAATGCAGATGAAACTGAGGAGGACTTAAGGTGCTTGCTGCAGAAGATCAAACACTCCTTCAATATGAATTGCATCTCAACATCAGGAAAACGAAACATCTCACCACTGGGCAAAAAGGCAGCATCATGATAGATGGAGAAAAGATTGAGGTGAATTAGTTCATCATGCTTGGATCCACAATAAAAATCCTTGTTATCAGTGGTCAGGAAATCAAAAGTCGAGTTACATTGTGAAAATCTGCTGTCAGCGACCTCTCTCTAAAGTGCTAAAGAGTAAAGATGTGATCCAAAGACTAAAGTATGCCTGATCCAAGCTATAGTCTTTCAATTACTTACTAGTCATCTGATAGTTGGAAAATGACTAAGGGTGACAGAAGAATCGATGCCTTTGAGTTGTGGTAGTGGAGAAGAGTACTGAAGTTAACACAGACTGCCAAGAGAACAAACAGGTCTGTCCTAGAGAGGGTGAAACCAGGCTGCTCCTTGGAGGCAAGGATTTTGAAACTCTGTCTCCCATATTTTGGGCACATTGTCAGGTGAGGCCAGTGCTTTGAAAAAAGCATAATGCTTGGAAAGGTCAATGCAAGAAAACTCTGGATGAGATGGATTGACACAGTAACTGTGGCAATGGGGTCAGGTGTGTCAAGAGATGGTAAAGTTGGGTCAGGATAGGGCACTGTTCATAGGGTCTCTATGAGTTGCAGTTCATTCAATAACACATAACAATAACAACAGCAAAGGTCTATGTGCATTTATATACCTATAAGTACATAATATATATGTATACCTAAAACATAAGAATGCATTATACAGTTTAAAAATCTTAACTTTAAGTTAGTTTTTATTAAAAATATAACTTAAAGATCTTATTGTATTAGGTGTTGCAGAGTTGGCTTTGACTCAAAGTGACATGATGTGTAACAAAATATCAGCACATGAGTAACTAAATTAGTCTCATAAGGACAAATACTACAGAAGACCATTATTGTAAAAATATAAGGCTAACTAGTAAAACAAGTATAGGAACCCAAGGGATAAGGGGTGGGAGCAGAAGAAAGAGGATGGGTAGAAGCAAAACCACACGGTTGCACAGTATGGTGGGTGGAAGGAGGCGGGAAAGGAAATGGGAAGGATCTGAGTGAAAAGACAGGGTAATGATGGGCAAGGTCCAATGGTGATTATTATAAAATGTAATGCATAACAATGATTGTATGAAACACAATGTATACGAACTCTGTAAACAAACCAATGAAAAAAGAAACAAATAATAATATTAGCATATATGGGTTAAGTCTGCAGCTGGCCTGGAGGCTTCTGTGAAGTGGTTCCAATCTTAGCCTTGATGGGCATCACATAAGGAAAGTTTTAGTTTGTATTATTGGTCCCCCTTCCCCCCCCCCCCCCCCGCCCCCCCCCCCCCCCCCCCCCGCCAGCTCTGAACTTTGGGGCCCGAGGGCCGAAGGCCCCCCCCCCCGGTAAGCGAGTGGCAGCTGGCTGGACTTTTACTCAATTTAGCCTACAATGTCTCAAGGGTGGGGGTCTACTTGGTTTATCATAGTAAATAGCATTTGTCGGGCATGTCTTTTAAATTCTGTAGGACCTGAGGCCAAATTTATTGTTAGTTTGAACATTCTTTAAGTGGTACAGCAGTCATTTGTTTTTATTTGCTGTACTGAAGTTACCTGGAGTTGCTGTGATGCTGAACACTGTACTGTAGTTGTGTCAAATACCATAATGGTTACCAATCATGGACAGTGTTTGGAGGAGCTTGCAGATTGATTCATGTTTGAAAGCAGAAGTAGCATCCATGTGGTAAACCAGATACCTCTATAAACTCAAGGAACATAGAGATATGATGTTAATGACAGAACAGAGTTCAAGTCTTTTGCTGTACTGAGGTAATCTGGGTTTGCTGTTAATGCCACTGTGCCACTGGGGTGTCAAATACCCTAATGGTTTCCCAATGTGGACAGTGTTTGGTGGAGTTCCCAGTTGTAGAACAGGTTTAGAAATAGGAGTGGCATCTACTTCCTAAACTGCATGTCTATGAAAACTCTATGAACTTGTAGAAATGATGATAGTTACAGAAAAATATTAGGTCTTTTGTTCAGAGTTCCTATGAGTTGTCCTTGACTAGACAGTAATCATCAACAACAACAATAATATACCTATATACTCATTCATTCGTGATGCATCATCTATACTGCAGAGGTACCATAATTTAGTTAATTATTTCTTTATTGCTTGACTTTGAGTTGTGGTGCTGGAGAAGTCTTGACCATGGACTGCCAAGAAAACAAATCAGTCTCTCTTGGAGAAGGTGAAACCAAGTTTCTCCTTGGAGGCTAGGATTTTGAAGTATGTCTCACATACTTTGGACACATGGCCAGGAGGGATTGATCCTTGGAGAAGGGCATCATTCTGTGAAGGGTGGAAGGACAGTGCAGGGGAGGATGACTCCAGATGAGATGGATTGATACCGTAATGGGGGCAATAGGGTAGGTGTGTTTGAGTCAGTGAGACTGGCTCAGGACACAGCAGGCTTCAGAGCTACTGTACATAGGGTTGCTATGAATCACAGGTGACTCAACAGCATATAACAACAACAACAAAATTTACATGAAGTCACTCTCAAAAATAAATTTCAGGTATAGTAAAGTTCTGTGCTAATTATCAACTTATTGCTCCTCTGCTCTAAACCTCCTTTTTTTGGTGAACCTTTTTTTTTTTTTTAAAAAAAATAATTTTAATGAAAGTTTACAGAGACTTAGGGTTTCCAGTCATTCATTGTTGCCCTTTTCTCCCCACCACCCCTCCCCCTTAATTCACTCTTCTCCTTGAAAAGTAAAAGAAAAACTCTTTCATTGTTATGCAATCTCTCCCCCCAAGTCCACTCTACTGTGCAGCCTTCATTCTGGACTCCTGTCATGACAATAATACCCAATCATATCACCTTTTAAACAGTTCCCTCCCTCATCTGTTTCAATGCACTATACATCATTCCTCCCCTCCTTCTCTGTCTTCCCTCAACCCCGATGTCAGTCCTGTTTTACATGAGTGGCCTTATGCAGTATTTGTCCTTTTATAGTCCACTGTACAAAAAAAGACACTTCCCAAACTTCCATTGCTATCAAGTCTTAACTAACTCAGCTGACTTTCAAGTGGGTTTATAAGAAGCTGTAAATTACATGGAGGAATTTGCTCATCTTTCTCTCTTGGAGTGGGTGGTGAAGTGGAACTGCCAGAAAGGCACTATCTTTTGTTCAACACTACAACTCCCTATGAATTACATCACCATTTGTTGTTGTTAGGTACCATCATGTCAAATGTAACTCACAGTGATCCTAGGAACAACGTATCTGAACACTGCTTTATCCTCCGCCAGTCTCACCCATCTCTGACGATGTCCAGCCCATTGTTTACAGTCACTGTGTCAATCCATCTTGTTGAAGATTTTTCATCTCTTTTCCTGACCCTCCCCCCAGAATGATGTCTTTTCTTAGGACTGGGCCCTTCTGATAATAAAGTATGATCACCATCTAGGCTTTTAAGGAGTACCCTGGTTGCACTTCCTCCAAGGCAGACTTGTTTGCTCATTTGACAGTTCATGGGACATTCAGTACTCTCCCCAGGCAACCCAATACAAAAGCCACCAGGACACGAAACTTTTTCTTTGCCAGCTGGTGTAATATTAAATTTTGTCAGTAGAGGGTTCTAGAGATACCGCCAAGAAGAAGAGCTTTTACTTTGTTTTTCTGTGTCTCTTCCCAACACTCGCTTGCACCACTGCTTCAGCACCAGGTTCTTTCCTATGATGTGAGCAGCAGCACCTAGTATTCAGCAGCTACTTTCAGTAATTATCTGGACACATTAATTACATTTTCTTTTAAGGTCTTTCTCCATGCAGCCTGTTGTTGTGTACTGTGGAGTTGAAACCAATGCACAGCTGACCCTCCTGCAGGTTTTCAGAGGAATAAATCTGGTGGATTTGAACCACGTGTATTCGGGACTGCAGTGCAACTTCTTGCCACTAGGCCACCACAGTTCCACATGCAGCCTAAAAGGTGAATTTCCTGCAAATTTGAAAGGTGGATTTCCAGCAAGTTCTACAAGCACAGACTACAGCAATTTCTGTAGCATAAAAAGAGACACAGCAGCACCATCTTAAACAAGGGGGTATGGGTACAGCACATCTTCCTTGGTTGCTGTAGCTTGGTGTATTGCTGAGGCTGTTCTTATAGTTGTTATTCTATATTCTTTGGAACTCTCTTCTTGCTAGCCAACTCCTTATGTCTCTGCTCTGCTAGTTAAGAATTATTTACATTAAACTTTGCCTGTTCAAGTTACTGTGCATTTTCTCCTTTTTGTTAGGACAATAACTGCTAAAAGTACAAGCTTTATAACACATAAAGCAAACATAAAAAAATAACAATCCTAGGAAACTTAATAAATTTGAGTACAACAAAATTTACTTGTAACAAATATGAACCATAAATAAAAGCAAACAACAAAAGAGAAAGTTTTTAGCATGTACAAGAATAAGGAAAAATAGTCAATCAATAAAAAGCAATAAGGAAAAGACCCCCTGCTACCAAAAAGAGATGTAAATATACAAGTGATTTACAGATGAGAAAATGCAAAGGACCAATAAAACACGCTGAATTAATTAAGAAACAAAAAGTGGCATATCATCACAATGTAAACAAGAAAACTTACTAACTTACATAATGTTAAATAGTTGTGAGATTGAGGGGGAAACTTTCATACACTATTTAGAGAGTAAAATCTGGTAAAGGTTTGGTGAGATAACTTAGCAGTGCCTATTATAGTATCTAAGAATGTTTACTGAATGGATCAACTGAGAACCCTGGCACAAACAGTGCTAAAACACCTGACTAAAAATTCTGTAACTTGGCTCGGAATCACTTTAGTCTTTAAAGTAACATCCTTGCTTTTTAAAAATTTAAAGAAGTTCAGAACAGCAGATGTCCCAAAGGCAACACATCTTTTCATTTCTTGACAACTACTACCATTGTTGGTGGTTTTATGTGCTGTTGAGTTGCCTGTGACTAACCCAATGTACAACAGCCCTAAACCCTGCTAAATCTTTTGTCAACCTCACTGTCTCTGATACATCCACCCCGACTACCCCAGTCATTGAACCAGTCCACCTCATAGAGGGTCTTCCCCTCCTGCACTGTCGCTCAACCCTCCCAAGCATGACATCCCTCTCCAAGGATTGGTCCCTCCTTGCAACATGTCCAAA
This sequence comes from Elephantulus edwardii, assembly GCF_000299155.1. NCBI lineage: Eukaryota > Metazoa > Chordata > Mammalia > Macroscelidea > Macroscelididae > Elephantulus > Elephantulus edwardii. The sequence continues at coordinate 9,463,855 of NW_006399872.1, forward strand.
GTATGTCAGATGAAGCTTCAGAATCCTTGTCTCCAAGGAGCAGCCTGGTTTAACCCTCTCTAGGCTGAATCTATTCAGTTTCTTAGCAGTCCATTGTATATTCAATACTCTTCTCCAGCACCACAGCTCAAAGACATCAATTCTCCTTTTGTCATCCCTAGTCATTGTCTAGCTCTCCGACACATAGCAAGTGATTGTAAAGACCATAGACTGTATCAGGTGCACCTTAGATACTAATTATAGATCACAACAAAATGAAACCATTGAAAACTCCAATCATTTATCAATCTATCATGATGTTATTATAAATGCAGTGGATAGAGAGCTCTCGTGGTGTGGTCCATAGGGAGTTGCACAGATAAACCAAAAGCCGTCTTCTTCTGGCTAGAATCGACCCGCAGCTCCAAGCAAGAAAGACAGGAAATCTCCTCCCTTGCAATTTATAGCCTCCAAAACCCTGCTGGAGTGTCAGATATGAGCTGATCCTGACTTGATGGCAATGTGTTGAGTTTTGATCCATTGGTGAGGCTTTTTATTTTACTGATGTTGAGATATAATCCATCTTGAAGGCTGTGGTTTTTTTCTCTTCTGCAGTAAGTGCTTCAAGTATTCTTTACTTTTTGCAAGAAAGCTTGTGTCATTTGCCTAATGCAAGTAATTGATGAGTCTTCCTCCAAACCTGATGATACATTCTTCTTGAATTTACTCAGCATACAGAAGAAATAGGTATGGAGAAAGGATACAACCCTGATGCACACTTTCCCCAATTTTAAACTATACAGTGTTGGCTTGCTCTGTCTGGACAACTGCTTCTTACCTATAGAAGTTTCTCATGAGCAGAATTAAGTGTTCTGGAATTTCCATTCTTCTCAATGTCACTGTTGTTATATGCCGCAGAGTCGCTTGTGACTCACAGTGACCCTATGTACAACAGCTCTGAAGCCTGACATGTCCTGAGTCAGTCTTACTGACTCCAACACACTTACTCCCCTTGCCCCAGTCACAGCATCAATCCATATCATCCGGGGGTCTTCCTCTCCTGCACTGTCCCTACACTCTTCAGAGCATGATGTCCTTCTCCAACCACTGGTCCCTCCTGGCCATTTGCCCAAAATATATGTGACAGAGTTTCAAAACCCTAGCCTCCAAGGGGAAACGTGGTTTCACCCTCTCCAAGACAGACCTATTTGTTTTCTTGGTGGTCCATGGTATACTCAAGACTCTTTTCAAGCGCCACAACTGAAAGGCATCAATTCTTCTATCATCTTCAGTCATTGCCCAGCTCTCTGATGCATAGCAAGTAATTGCAAAGACCATGGCCTGTATCATGCTTACCTTTGTCTCTAGACTGACATCATTGCCTCTCAATGTCAGGCATAATTTATTATGATCAGCACAGTCAATGTCTTTGCATGGTCAATAAAAAAGTAAACAACTTTCTGGTATTATCTAATAGAATTCCGTAAGAGATTAAAACAATAGCATACAATAACATACTATGACAGATTTAGAAGCAGGAGTGGCATCCACTTCCTAAATAACATGTCTCCAGAAACTCTATGAACTTTTGATACAACTTTGTTGTAGAGGGGCTTCAGACCTTTTGTTCATAGGGTCGCTATGAGTCATGCTTGACTTAAAGGCAATCAACAACAACAATAAATATTATGAAATATAATAATCTTAATGATAAAAAACCAATGAGGAAAATGTAAATGAGTCTTAATGATAGGCTAAGACTTTTTCAACAAACTATGAAATGTGAAAAGATGATTTGTTTCAATCATAATTAAATGCAAATCACATCAATGAATAATACACTTATTTTTCCTTGTTGTATACCTTTGAATTGGATCTGTCTGGTAGAGGAGGAGACTGCCCCTCCTTCTCCAGCAGAGCATCTGGTGGATTCGAACTGCGCACCTTTGCGATTGCAGCACAGCTTCTTGACCCTAGGCCACGAGAAGTCCCTTCACATTTTAGATCTGAAGTTTGAAAATGTGCCGATCAGGGAAAAAGACCCTATCCCATATATTAGCAGGACAACAAACTGAGTCAGCTTTTAAAAGAGCAAACTGATATGCATATTTTATATCCGTATATTCTGTAATAGCGCAAATCTTCTAGAAGTTTATTCTATAGATAAAAATAAACTATATTTTACTAATATTAAAATGCAATTTTTAATATTTCAGTATTTCTGAAATTGGAATGTTAGAACTTAACATGTTGTTATATGCCATTGAGTCAACTATGCCTCACAGTAAGTAACCCTATGAACAATAGCTCTGAACCCTGCCCTATCTTGAGCCAACCTTACCATCTCTTACACAACTGCTTCCATTGCCACAGTCACTGTGTCAACTCATCTCATCCAGAGTCTTCCTTTCTTGCTCTGACTCACCACCCTTTCAAGCATGATGTTCTTTTCCAATGTTCCTCCTTGCAACATGTCCAAAGTATGTGAGACAAAGTTTTAAAATCCTTGCCTCCAGGGAGCAACTTGATGGTATTAAGGGTACCTAGAAATTATAGTGTCTTATATTATAATTAATTACATTGTTGTTAGGTGCCTTAAAGTAAAATATAACACACAGTAAACCTATGAACAGACTTGACCCCTGGCCTATCCTGTGCCACATTGCATCTCTGACACCTTGGAGCCGAGTGCTGCAGTCACTGTGGCAATCCATCTTGTTGAGGGTCTTTTTCTCTTAGACTGACCTTCCACCTTTCCAAGCATGATCTCCATTTCCAAGGAACAGTATTTTCTAACAGCATGACAAAAGTATGAGAGGAGAAGCTACGCCATCCTTGCCTCCAAGGAGTACTCTGGTAGCACTTTTCCCAAGGCATCAGTTTGTCCTTTTGGCAGTTCATGGGATATTCAGCACTCTGCTCCAACATCACAACTCAAAGACATCAATTCTTCTTCTGTCATTCTTGTTTACTCCAGCACTCAGATGCACAGCAAATGATTTGAAGACCATGACCCAAATCAGGTGCACCTTAATCTTCAAGCTGACGTCATTGTTCCTCAGTACTTTGGATAAGGACAACAGACTTGCCCAGTGCAATACATCTCCTGCTGGTACCAAGGGTGTTGACTGCAGACCCAATGTAAGTCACTGACAATTTCAATCTTTTCTCCATTTATCCTGATAATTGCTTATTGGTCCAGTGGTAAGGATTTCTGTCTTCTTGCTTTGGAGATGTACCATACTGAATGCTGTAGTTTTTTTATCTTCTGCAGCAAGCACTTCAAGTCCTCCTCACTTTGAGCAAACAAAGTTGTGTCATCTGCATAATGCAGGTTATTGATGAATCTTCCTCTGACCTGATGCCACATTTTTTCTTCATTGAGTCCTCCTTCCATGATTTGCTCATCATACAGACTGAATAGGTATGGATGAAGGATACAATTTTGAAAGACACCTTCCTTGATTTTAAACCACACAGTATTCTCTTGCTATTTTCAGACAACAGCTTCTTGGTCTACATATATGTTTTGTATGAAGATAATTAAGTGCTCTAGGATTCCCATTTTTCTTAATATTAGCCATAGTTTGTTGTGATCCACATAATCAAATGCACAGTCAACAAAATACAAATAGACATTCTTCTGTGATTCTCTGTTTTCAGCCAGAATCCATCTGATATCAGCAATGATTTCCTGGTGCCACAGACTCTCCTTAACTCAGCTTGAATTTCTGGTTGTTCTCTGTCAATGCAGTATTCTAGCCATTTCTGGAATATCATTAGTACCATTTTGTTTGCATGGAAAATCAGTGATATTTTTTTTATAATTTCCACATTCTTCTTAGTAGCCCTTTTTGGGAATGGGAACAAATATGGACCTCTTCCAGTCATCCAAACAAGCAGTGGCTCTCATCCAGGGCTACATTTATTACTTGATATATGTTGCTTGATATTTCATTGATTCCTGGGATTTTATTTTTTGCCTGTGCCTTCAGTTCAGCTTGAACTTCTTACTTCCTTATCATTGCCTCTTGTTTATATATATATATATGGTACTTTTTGAAATTTTTCAGTCAACTAATTCTTTTTGGTACCGTGATTCTGTGTATTTCTTCCATCTTCTTTTGATGATTCCTGTATCATTCAAGATTTTGTTTATAGCATCTCTCAGCATTGTATCTTGAGGTATGAATTTGTTTTTGAGTTCTTTCAACTTTAGAAATGCTAAACAAGTTCTTCCCTTTTTTATTCTCCAACTCCAGCTGTTAGCATATGCTGTTGTAATACTTGTGTTTGTCATTCTGAACTGTCCTTTGAAATCTTCTGTCAGCTTTCTACATTTTGTTCCTTTGTTTTGACTTCTCAATGCTCTAGAGCAATTTTCAGAGTCTCTTCTGACATTCATTTTAGTATTTTTTTTTTCTTCTGTCTTTGTAACAATCTTTTGCCCTCTTCATGGAAAATCTCTTTTATTTCCTCCTATAATTTATCTGGTCATCAAAAGATGATTTCATCTTACATGGATCTATAATAAAAAACTTTGGCACCAGCAAGAGATGTACTGCACTGTACAAGTCTGCTATCAGAGACCTCTCCAAAGTATTGATCACTAGTGTTCAATGACTCAAGCCCAAGGTAATATTTTATTTCTTTTCTTCAGCCTCAACTTGATCTTGTATATGAGTGATTGATGGTCTGTTCCACAGTCAGCTCCTGGTCTGGTTTGAGTGGTGACAGTGAGCTTCTCCAAAGATTCTTCCCATGTTGTTGTTGTTAAGTGCCATGGAGTCACAGGCGACTCATAGCAACCCTATGAAGGAGAGTCCTCAACACTTGTGTGTCTTTCATCCTCTCTCCAGGTTCATAGGGTTTCTGGAGGCATGCTGTTATGGAAGTGGATGCCACTCCTGCTTCCAAGTTTGTTTCAACCGGGGAGCTCCACCCCACTCTCTGTTCACACTGGGTAACCAGCCATTAATGCATTTGACACATCAGTGTCACGGTGTTCAGCCTCACAGCAACCACAAGTAAGTGCTGTACGACAACTTGTACACTGGGGCTATACGACCTAGAGGAATGTTTGAACAAAAACAATGAAAGACAGCCCCGAGGGCCGCAGATTATCGCTTTCTGTCCACTGGGCCACCTGATCTCTCTCTCTATGTTGATGTTATTGTTGTTAAGTGCCTTCAAGTCGCAGGCAACTCATAGCAACCCTATGAAGGAGAGTCCTCAACGCTTGGGTGTCTTTGTAGTTAATTTGATGTGGTTCTGTGTGGTTCATTGGATCAAGTGCGTGTATAAAGACACTTCTTGTGTTTTTTTAAAACGGTATTTGCGATGAATAAGTCATTTAATTCACAAAACTAAGTTTTTCAATTTTCAGCCTCCTTTTTGCCACCAAGATCATACTTTCTAACTACCATTACTTCCTCTTTGTTTTGCATTCCTATCACCAATAATTATTAATTCATCTTGATTGCCTTTTTGGTCAATTTCAGATTGTAATATAAAACAAAACATTTATGAATTATTGTTGAAAAAACAGAGGATTTGTAAACCTATACAACTAAAATATAATTCATAAAAATGGAGGGTTGGGAAAGAGTGAACAGATAATGAATACTGCATTGGAGCAGAAGAAGGAAAGAACTGTTTAAAAGCAATATATGATTAGGCATTATATGTATGACAAAAGTCCAGAATAAGAGGTGCATAGCAAAGTGAACTAGGGAAGGGGAAGGAGGAAATTATTAATAATGAATGAATTTTTTTTAAATAAAAAAAGTGGAGTGGGAGAGGAGGAGTGGAGGGAGGAGATGTGTAACAATGAAAGACTGAAAAATTCAACTTTTCTGTAAACATTAAAATCACAATATTTATCTATCTATCATCTATCATCTATTTCCTTAGAGTTTCTGAAATATAGTATATACAAGGATATTTTGTATGCTTTCAAGTCAGAACTGATTCTCTAGTGGGTTTTCAGAGGCAGTTAAGTGCACAGGAGATTGCTCAGCCTTCTCCTGTGTAGCAGCTGGCAGATTTGAACTGCATACCTTCGGGACTGCAGCACAACTTCTTACCATTAAATCAGATTATATCACAAATATACACAAGCATAATCCTGCTGAAGATTATCCAAACACAGTATATTGACAGAGAACTACCAGAAATGTAAGCTGGGTTTAGAAGAGGCCATGGCACTAGAGACATTATTGCCAATGTCAGATAGATCTTGGCTGAAAGCAAAGAGCACCAGGGGAATGTCTGTGTTTATCGACGATGCAAAAGTATTTGACTGTGTAGATCAACATATTGTGGCTAACCTTGAGAAGAATGGGAATCCTAGAACACTTGATTGTACTCATGCAAAACCTATACTTAGACCAGGAGAAAGTTGTGAACCAGAGCAGATAACACTGCATGGTTCAAAAATCAGGAAAGGAGTGCACCAGGGATGTGTCTTGTGTCCATACATGTTCAATTTGTAGGCAGAACAGATCATTCAGGAGGCTGAACTTTATAAGGAGGAACAAGTACTTAAGGATTGGAGGAAGACTCACCAACAACCCATGTGGATTTCCTTATTCTTCATAATACCTGGGAAGGTTTCTTCTAGTACTCCTACAATTTTCTCAGTGACTTCTCTGTCACTCCCATGTTCTGGAATTCCAATTATACGAATGTGGTTCTTTTTTTTTTTTAAATTTTGCAACTATTTTTAATCTTTGTAAGGAAAAAGTTGTATTTTAAACAACCTGTAGTTAACATATAACAGTACTCAAATGGACTTGTAACTACTCTACAAAACAAGACTACAGTGGAACAGAATATGTGAAAAAGAGCATTCTGCTTCAATTATACCTTTCCTGAGACTTGAAATAATAACAAGAAAACACACACAATAAAAAATGTTACCTTTTAGTCATTCATCAAAAAGTGACATATTAAATATAAGAGATTATTTAATCCTGACTCATAAAATGATAATAATATATGTCAGCCTATATGAATTCTATATTACATTTCCTATTTTATGATAAAAAATATTAATGTTTAAGAGGAAAGTTAGCATGAGATTAGCAGTGAAAGAAATTACTGCTATCCTAACAGTTCAAAAGATATTAACATGACATTTAAGAAAACAAAGTGCTATCCATGGCTTCATACATAAGGATAAAACCCACTGCTATTGGGTTAAGCACTCCTAAATAAAGTTAAGAGGGGGGAATATATATATGTGTATTTTCTGTGCTAATATGTATCTACTCCTACCTCTAGAGAAGTCAAATAGATTTTGTTGATTACTTTCCTTGTTTTAACAACTTAATAAAGAAAGCTCATTTCTTTTCATCACTGTACTAGTTTAACCAAAAATAGTAATTTTTTTAAACTGTAAACGAGATCATCTTTATATAAAGGAATAAGTTAAACAGCAAATTCTCACATATAGACAGTAAGTATAACTTAACTCTCAAATGATGTATCCTCAGTTCAATGAAAGTCAGGTTACTGGAGTCATTTCCTCATCAGAGTCACTGGATTCCGCTTTTAGTTCCAATTCTCCTAAAGCTTTGTCTATGCTTGTAACATTTTTCTTCTTGCACTTCTTGGGAATTGCATCATTAGCACAGATTTTTCTCATTTTAATGTTAGGCAATTTCTTCAGATCAAAATCCCATTCCCTGAATGTTTTCAGATTATTTCTATCTACAATGTCTGGAATCTCAAGTCCATATCCTTCATACTGCTGTCACTCACGTTCATCATCTGCTTGATAACTGTCTCCCGGGAACAGTGTCGCCTTCCCTGCCTTTCTTTGATGCTATTATGTAACTCAATCCGCTCCAACTCATTTTTGAATCGATTCAAATAACTTTCAATTAATTCACAAGCGTCTTTCTTTGAATACTCTACCTTTTTGGGTTCAAGATGATTTTGAAACCACTGCAGTTTTTCACCAATAATGTTGAGATGCAAAGCTTTTTCATTCTTCAATTTTTCCTTTCTTCCTTGTTTGTGAGCCTCTCTTGTAATTTGACCTGCTTTTCTACTATATGGATGGACGAATTTTTTTTCCTGTCTTCCACTTTTTCCTTTTAGTGTTTTAGGCATGGTGACATCTTCGTGACCACAGCCAGCACCAGGGGTCCAGACTTAAGTAAACTATCCCGATAGAAACTTCAGCCGATTCAAGTTGACAAGCACATGAATCTGAATGTGGTTCTTTTTAAAGTCATCCCACATGATTCTAATTTTTCTTCATTTTCTTTACGTCTCATCTCTGACTTTTCTTCTAGTATGATTTCAGTGAGGCTTCTGTCTTCCAACTCACTGACTCTCTGTTCTATGTCTTCAGTTTTACTTCTTTGTTTCACTAGTGTGTTGGATACTTCTGTAATTTCAGTCTTAATATTCTGGATTGCATTCTCATGCTTTTCTTTTATTTTAGTATTGTATCGGCTGTACCCTCTCTGTCTAGTGATTATTTTTTTTTTAAGTTCTTGTACCTCTTTATTTGTACTTTCAATTCTTTCTTCCATCTTTTGATTTTCTACCATTCTTGTTCAAGCTGTTCATCAATATATTTCTCCTGGATTTCTGTCTCTGGGGTATTTTCTCTCTCGATGACTTAAATTGTTTGTTCCATCTCTTGCATCTTCTTCCGTAGCTGTTCAAATAACTCCACATCAACATAATTCTTCTGGTTCTCTTTATCTGAGGTACTCGTTGGGTCTGCTTTTTAGGAGAAGGGTTATTTTGTTTTTTCATGAAGACTGAAGCAGACTGCTACTTTCTTAGCATTATGTGAGTCTTTTCTTAGTAGATGTTAGGCTTTTGTAACTATTTAATGTCAGAATAGCAAAAGACCTGTACATTAGTGTTCCCCTTTTGGTCTGAGGTGAGGCCCACAGGGCAGAGGGCCCATAGTGGGAAGACTGTTGTCCTCTGGAAACCAGGGCTCTTCCACACCTCTTTCTCTTGTGCTTAAGTATCACAAGCTCTCCACATGAAGCAGATGGACAGCATTGCTTAAGGACAAAGTCATCAACCTTGCTTGACAAAACAGGAGGACCTGAAGCATTTGCTACAAAAACTCAAGACCGTAGACTTTAATACGGATGGAAGCTCAACATCAAGAAGATAAAAATTCTCACCTCTTAGCCAAATGGCAGCACCACGATAGATTGATAAATTATTGAGATTGTTAACAATTACAACTTGCTCAGCTCCACAATTAACACTCTTGGCACCAGCAGTCAGTAAATCAAAAGATGAATTGCACTGGGGAAGTCTGATGTCAACAACCTTTCCAAAGTGCTAAAGAGCAATGGTGTCTGTCAAGAAAACTAAGGTGTGCCTGATTCAGGCCATGGTCTTTGCAATTACTTGCTAAGCATCAGAGAGCTGGACAATGACTAATAATGAAAGAAGAAGAATCAATGCTTTCAAGTTGTGGTGTGGAAAAGAGTCTTGAACTCCTGGACTGCCAGGAAAACATGTAGGTCTATCTTGAGAGAGCCTGAAACCAAGTTTCTTCTTGGAGGCAAAGATTTTGAAGCTCTGTCTCACATACTTTGGGCATGCGGCCAGGAGGCACCAGTCCTTGGAGAAGAACATCATGCTTGGAAGGGGAAAGGGATAGCCCAGGAAAGGAAGTTCCTGGATGAGGTGAAATGACACAGTAATTAAAGCAATAGGTTAGGTGTGTCAGAGTCAGTGAGGCTGGCTCAGGATAGGGCAGACTTCAGAGCTATTGTATAAAGGGTCGCTATAAGTCATGGGTGACTAGAGGCACCTAACAACAACAAAGTGATTTTATTGAGCCCTCTTTGTTTCAGGAAAAAGCCAAATCATATTCTAGAACACACTGTTGGGGAATGAATGGGTAGATAACAAGCCTTGGTGTATAGTGGTTAAGCCTTTGGCTGTTAAGTGGCCACTGGTCAGTCCTCTCAAGAAAAGAACCTAGCCATCTATTCTCATAAGGCGTTAACCCAAATATCAAACCTGTTGCAGGAGTCAATTCTGAGTTACAGTACCTCCGTGACACAGTGACATTGCCTCTGAATTCCAAGACTGTAATTTTGGGGAGAGATTGCCAGGTCTTTCTCCCATGGAGCAGCTGAATGGGTTTGAACCACTAACTTTTCAGCTGGCAGCTAAGCCCCAGCTGGAATCCTTCCCTGTGAAGATGGCAGCCTAGGACACCTTATGGAGAAGTTCAACTCTGTCCTACAGAGTTCTATTGAGTACCTATGATTCATATTGACTTGAAAGCACATTAAAAAAATGCAACTATAAAATGCAATACTCTGCAGCCACTACAAAAAATATGCAGATCGTTCCCCTCTCCAAAAAAAATGCAGAAGGTATTTATGAAAATATGATGAAAAAGGAGACTGTTTTGTGAAGGTAAGCATTATACATATACTTGTGCTTATAAGTTGTTTTTATTATAAAATGTTATTTGATGTTAAAAATGTGTTTGGCAAGAAAAAAATATGAATCTTATCAGAAAACAGTTGTGAATAAAACTTACCTTTCTGCTTGTCCATCCAATGCCTGCAAGGAAAGCCATGACCAATGTACACAGACCTCCTGATCCAGGGAAACCAAAATACACACTGCTGAAAACAGCCAGCACAGAGAACCCCAAAACAAGGAATGCTCTCTTCAACACAAGATTGTCCTGTAGAAGAAAAAAGTAAACGAGCAAAATTATGTTGAGCAACTGATATTTAATAACTTAGTTTTCCATAATATAAATTTTTAGGAAAAGAAAACTATTTCATGCATCTTAAATTTATGACTTAACATTTACTTTATTTTTTTCAACAAAGGCAAAACTAATATACACATAGGTGTATGTTCCTTTTAGGAACACCAGTTACCTTCCTTGTATTGTATGATGCTGAACAGATTCAGCACAGCTTCCAGATTAAGATGGACTAGGAGGAAAGGCCTGGAAAGCTGCTTCTAGAAACTAGACAATGAAAATTTTTACAGTGCTTTGTTCTACTGGGTATAGAGTAGCCATGAGTTGAGATTGAGTAGCTTACAGCAACTAACAAGTTATCAATGAATGATTTTACAGAGTTGAATAGAGTAGCTGAAAAACAATGCCTGGGTTTTGGATGTAGACAGACATAGGTTAAAATTCTAGCTCTTTTATATCATTGGTGTTTATGCAGTGGTTATGTTACTTAACTTCTCTAATATAGTATAAACCTGGTATACCAACAAATAATAACAATTATATCCTAGGGTTTTTCTAAATGTTAAAATTACCACATCCCTTTTCTATTCAGATTTTCCATTTAATTTGAAGCTCCATTAATTTAGATTGAAAAACAGCTTTTTAGGGTTTTGTTTTTTCTTTTTTTAAAATAAAAGGGACAACTGTATGCTTATTTGTCTTTAAACCTTAAAATATCTTGATCATTTTAAAAGGCATGCAGGTCCTGGAGGCAGATGATACAAATCCAAGTTCTTTTGCTTTCTAGTTGTATGTGACCTTGTTCTACTCACTCGTCAACTCAGTATTTTCATCAATAAAATAGTCATATTTGTATTCGTGGGTTATTATACCAATTGCACTGCCCCTGAAAAACTTCTGTGATGACAAAAATATTCCATAATGCACTGTTCAATACTGTATCTACTAGTCAGTATGTCTACTGAATACAGAATTGAGGAATTGCTATTCTTGCTGCCCAAATGTCAACCACAATGGAATGGAGTGAGAAAGAACAGTATATTCACACAATAGAATATTATTCAGCATGAAGGATCAATGATTGTGTAAATTGCTACCTAACTTGGGAAGGACTGGAAAGCATTCTATTAAATGGACTCAGTCTCATAAAGACACTGTATAAGACCATTATTGTAGAATAAGTATGAGGATCCAAGGAGTGGAGGGGGAGTAGGGGGTGAGGATGGGGGAGGTTTAATTATAGGGTCTCACAATTTGATGGGTGGAGGGGGGCGGTGGGAAAGAAAAAGGGAAAGATCCAGTGTGAAAAACAATGTCTGTATTACTATTATTGTTTTTAAGTAAACTTTAAAAGTAAACCAGTATAAAAAAATGTATTGAGAAAAAGGTCTCTAAACATTTTTCATTTCTAGAAGAAGAGTACTGGCTGCCAAAAGAATGAAAAGGATGTCCTAGAATAGGTTTATCCAGAGAGCTCCTTGGAGGCAAGGATGGCAAGCCTTTGTCCCTCATACTGTGGATACATTGATAGGAAAGGCTATTCCTTGGAAAGGGATATCACGTTTGGAAAGGTGGAGGGTCAACGAAAGACAGGAAGACCTCCATTAAGATAGACTGACACAGTGATTGCAACAATGGGCTCAAGTGTATCAGAGACAGTGAGGATGGCACAGGATAGGACAGGATTCAGATCTGTTGTGCATAGGGTTGCAATGAGTTGTACTTGATGGCAACTAATAACAACATGTACACTTAATATTAAGGAAAAAATGAGAAGTTAAAGTTGAGATAAGAAAATAATCACCTGAATGAACATATTTTTGTTTCCTTACTGTTGAGTAAGGAACCTGGATGATATGGTGCTTAAAGAATTTACCTTGTAACTAACTGACAGGTTGGTTATTCAATCACACCAATTGTTGTGCAGGAGAAAGGTGAGGCAATCGGTTTTTGTAAGGATTTAGCCTGTATGCAGGTCTACTCTACCCTACAAGGCTGCTATGAGTCAGAATCATCTCTATGCAGGGGGCAATGTGGAGAAATTAGTTGATAAATTAACGTGAACATGACTTTTAGTACAGAGTCCTTTTGTTTTTGGGACAGAATACTTTCGATGCTATTTTAGCTTTTTTACTTTAACCAATAAAATGATTTAAAAATAGACAAATATTGAACAACTAATTTACACTGGGTGGTAATTCCTGTTAATAGAGAGACTTCCTAAGAACTATGATGAAGAACAGAACTCATAGTTTTATTAATTTAAAATTTAATTCGTTAAAAATTCAAATTACATCGTTGTTGTTATGTGCCGTCGAGTTGCTTGCCACTCATAGCGACCCTATGTACAACAGCCCTAAACTCTGCTCTGTCCTGTGCCAATCGCACTGTCT
>NW_006399872.1:9478319-9482863 GCF_000299155.1 Elephantulus edwardii
CAGATAGACATTCCTCTGGTATTCCCTGCTTTCAGCCAAGATCCATCTAACATCAGCTAAAATATCCCTAGTACCACGACCTCTTTTAAACCCAGCCTGGACTTGTGGTAGTTCTCTGTTGATGTGCTGTTACAGTCGCTTTTGGATTATGTTCAGTAAAATCTTGCTTGCATGTGAAATCAGTGAGATTGTTCTCTAGTTTCCACATTCTGTTGGGTCACCTTTCTTTCGGATAGGAACAAATATAGATCTCTTCCAGTCAGTTGGCCAAGTGGTTGTTCTCTAGATTTCTTGGCACTACTTGGTGAGCACATCCAGGGCAGCATCTGTTAACTGAAATATGTCAATTGGTATAACATCTATTCCTGGAGCCTTATTTTATATTAGTTTAAATAATTATAGTTAGTGTATATAGTACTAGAGAATACAGGACCAGATAATGATTTAAAAGTACTTACCATTGTATGTTACACAGAACAAGCAAAATATTAAGCTATTTTAAAAAGAAATAATAAACATATTATAGAAATATATTCTCTTTATTTTGTTATATAGTTAGAATAATCTTATATCCTAAAATTTCATGCTTTTGTAGCATTTTCTGCTAAGAATTTTAGAGTTTTAAGGTAATATCACAAGAAAAATCCAAATCAACATACATACTGATAATAGAAATGAATTTTAATTAAAATTGTACTTAAAATTTTTCATAAACTCCAAAATCCATGCTGCACAGTGGAGTGGACTTGGGGGGAGGTATTGTATAACAATGAAATAATTTTTCTTTTAATTTTCAAAGAGAAGAGCTAATTGGGGGGTGAGGGGAGGACAGGGAGAAGCAACAAGGAATGAATGGAAACCCAAAATCTCTGTAAAATTTCATTAAAATTAATAAAAAAGAATGCTTATATTAAAAAATATGAAAATAATGCCAATTTCTATAGAAATAATAATTTCTAGAAGCTTCACTATGCAAAGATAATTAGGTGGGTAAAGGGAAACAATTTTTAAAAAGGGAAACAAAATATTTTTATCTCATCAGAAGTCACTGTGTGCAGTAAGGAACTTTGATCATCTTAGTAAGAAATAACGTTAAAGCCTATTTATTTGATAGCATTAAGACAAGATATTGTTAATAACAAAAAGGACCTAAAAAGTAATTGTTTCTTGATTTGGTCGAGTATAATAAAAGTATCTATTTTATTTCACATTGTTATTTGTTTTGCTGTGAAATTTAAAATCTACATAATATGGTGTTGTTATATGCCATCAAGTTGCCTGTGACTCCTAGCAAACCCATATACAACAGTCCTAAACCCTGCTCTATCCTGTGCCAATCTTATTTATTGTCTCTGACATACTTACCTCCATTACCACAGTCACTGAATCAATATATCTCATCAGGCATCTTCCTCTCTTGTGCTGTCCCTCCACCCTCCCAAGCATAATGTCCCTCTCCAAGAACTGGTCACTCCTTGAAACATGTCCCAAGTATATCAGATGAAGCTTCAAAATCCTTGCCTCCAAGGAGCAGTCTGGTCTTACCCACTCTAGGATGAACCAGCTTGTTCTCCTTGCAGTCCATGGTATAATCAGTACTCTTCTACAGGATCATAGCTGAAAGGCATCAATTCTCCTTCGGTCATCCCTAGTCATTGTCCAGCTTTCTTATGCATAGCAAGTAATTGCAAAGCGTATGGCCTGGATCAGACGCACCTTACTCTCCAGCCTGACATTGTTGCTCTTCAGTACTCTGGAGAGGTCTCTGACAGGAGACTTTCTCGATGCAATTTGTCTTTTAATTTCTTGGTTGCTGGTACCCAGAGTGCTGACTGTGGAGCCAAGCAAACTAAAGCTGTTAACAATCACAATCTCTTCACCATTTATCATGATGCTGCCAAGCAGTCCAGTGGTGAGAATCTTTGTTTCCTTGATGCTGAGCTTCAATTCATATTGAAGGCTGCAGAAAGCGCTTCAGGTCCTCCTCCGTTTCAGCAAGCAGGGTTGTCTCATCTTCATAATGCAGATTGTTAATGTCTTCCTCCAATCCTGATGCCACATTTCTCCTCATAGAGCCTAGCCTCCTGGATAATCTATTCTGCATCTAGATTTAAAAGAGATGAAGATAGGATATAACCCTTGTATACAGCCTTCCCAATTTTGAACCATGCAATGTTTCCTTGCTCTGTTCAGACGACTGCCTCCTGGTCCAAGCATAGGTTTCACATAAGCACAATCAAGTGTTCTGGGATTCTCATTCTACTCAGATACAGTTTATTGTGATCCACACAATGAAATGCCTTTGCATAGTCAATGAAACACAGATAGATCTTCCTCTGGTACCCTTATCTTTTAGCCAGATCCATCTAACGGCTATAATATCCCTAATAC
This sequence comes from Elephantulus edwardii, assembly GCF_000299155.1. Taxonomy (NCBI): domain Eukaryota; kingdom Metazoa; phylum Chordata; class Mammalia; order Macroscelidea; family Macroscelididae; genus Elephantulus; species Elephantulus edwardii. The sequence goes on from NW_006399872.1 coordinate 9,480,711, forward strand.
CACAGCCTCTTCTAAACCTAGCCTGCATTTCAGACAGTTCTCTGCTGATGTGATGTTCCACTGGTTTCTAGATAATCTTCAGCACAATCTTTCTTGCATGTGGTATCAATAATATTGTTTGATAAATTCCACACTCTTTTGGGTCACTTTTCTTTGGAATGGGAATAAACATAGATCTCTTCCAGTCAGTTGGAGAGGTGGCTGTCCTCCAGATTTCTTGGCACAACTTGGTGAGCACATCCAGAGCAGTGTCTTTGTTGAAATATGTCAATTGGTATGCTGTCAATTCCTAGGGCCTTTTTTTCCCCAGTTCTCTTAGAGCAGCTTGAACTTTTTCCTTCATCACCACAAGCTCTTGCTCATATGCTGTTTCATGCAATTTTTCTGTATCCGCCAATTTCTTCTGGTACAATGACTCTGTATATTCTTTGCATCTTCTTTTAATGCTTCCTGGATCATTTAATATTCTGCCCAAACTATCCTTAGATAGATATCAGGAAAAAAATATTTGGAACTGCATTAAATAGCTTATGCATTTGTTATGTGCTATCAGATTGACTATGATTCATAGCATATGAACCTTGTTCTATCTTGTGCCATCCTCACCATCTGTGATAAACTTGAGATCTTTATTTTGCCATCAGGTAAATGCTGACCTTCCACTTTTCTAAGCATAATGTCTTTCTCTAAGGACTGGCCCCTCTAACAACATGTCTCACCTGCACTTAGTCTTAACAAATCACACAGCTGGCACTGATACAGTAGTAAGCATCTGTAAACTGAAGAAGGGAGTGCTTTCTTAATCATGTCCTTCACTGGCTTTAATAGGAATCTCCAGAATGTTCTGAATGGCATTTTAGAGCAGGATTTTCCCATATATCATGTATTTCACCTGGTCACTGCTTGGAAAATATTGAATGAAAAATCCAAGAAGAGATCCAGTTGCCACACCGATTACCACCTCCAAAACTCCTCTGAGAACATTAAAAATTGTAGAGCCTGAAAATCACAAAAAGAAAAACATAGACAGTATTCTTAATCTTTAAAAACATAAACGTTACTTCTACAATCATCTAACTAATAACAACCATATGTTGTTGTTAGGTGGCGCTGAGTTGAGTATAACTTACAGTGATCGTAAAGTAACAAACTTAACTCCTGTCCTATGCAGTGCCATCCTCATCATCTAATGGCCTAAGCCCACAGCTGTAGTCACTGTGTTAATCAATCTCACTGAAGATCTTTTTCTATTTCACTGATCCTCTACCTTTACAAGCATCATGCCTTCTTCCAAATAACAGCCTCTCCTAGAAACATGCCCGAAATATGTGAGGCGAAGCTTTCACCATCTTTGCATCCAAGATGCACTCTGGCCTCACTCTTTCCAAGGTATGTATGTATGTATGTACATACGTACGTATGTATGCATGTATATATATGTGTGTGGGATTTTTTAGATTGTTCTTTTATATTGGTTTGCTTACAAAGTTCGTACACATTGTGTTTCACACTATTCATCATTCACATTCATAAAATCATTCCTATTCACTATGTTTTATCAAATTAATTACCTATGCCCACCATTACCTTGTCTTTTCAGGTCCCCACTGGATCTTTCCCATTTCCTTTACCCTCCCATGGGCTAGTCAATGCTCTTCTCCAATACCACAACTCAAAGCATAAATTCTTCTGTCATCCTTATTTATTGACTAGTTCTTAAATGCACAGCAACTGACTGAAAATGACCATGGCTTGAATCAGGTGCATCTTAATCTTCAAACTGACATCACTGCTCCTCAGTAACCTGGAGAGCTCCCAGAAAACAGATTTGCCCAATGCTATATACTTCCCGATCTGACTGCTGGTACCAGAGGTGTTAATTTATGTCTCCAGAGTATAAGAAAGCTGTGAACACACTGGTTTACCTGTGGAAAATGCCATGCCTAAGCACGTGTTGAAGCCAGTGATGGCTAGAATGTCATCAAAGCTGCCAGCAGCCATGAGTAAGGTTGGGACACCCTTTTCAACGCCATAACCTCCTCGCTGCAAAAGGAGCATTGAAGGCACCACAACAGCTGGAGACACCGCTCCTAAAACAAAACTAAGCAGGCAGTACTTTAAACATTTATGATAGTATATAATTTTTTTGTTTT
>NW_006399872.1:9483108-9497134 GCF_000299155.1 Elephantulus edwardii
AGTCCCTCATCTGTTTCAGTGCAGTATACACAATTTATCCAGTTTTTCTCAGTCTTACCCCCACCCTGATATCAGTCCCATTTTACAGCAGTGGCACCATGCAATATTTGTCTTTTTGCGACTGAGATATTTCACTCAGCATGATGTCCTCCAGGCTCACCCATTTTGAATAATATTGAATGAGTTCCCGTTTTTCGATAGTATATCTTAATAGCTTCCTTTTCTTCCCTCTTTCTTAAAAATCACATTACTCTTTTGGAGGCTGGACTGTGTAGATGTTTACTTATACTCTTATCAAATGCCAGAGAAGCTCAAACCGAACCCACACACAAACCTCCTAAAAGTTTAGCAAAATGTAATAACAGCAGACATTAGAAATACTTAGGTGACATAAAAATTATGTTTATATTATATTATATATTTATATATATATGTTTAAAAATAAGCTATACACAAATGAACAACAGGTCTGGATGCTGTCATATCCTGTACCAACCTGACAATCTCTGACACACTCAAGCGCATTGCTGCTATCACTGTGCCAATCTACCTGGTTGAGGGTCTTCTCGCTACCTTTCCAAGCATGATGCAATCCGCATTGAAGACTGCAGTGTATGATATTTTGCACCAAGTGTTTCAAGTCTTCCTCACTTTCAGCAAGTAAGGGTATGACACCTGCATACGAGTCTTCTTCCAATCCTGATGCTGCATTCTTCTTCATAGAGTCTAGCTTATTGAATAATTTGCTCAGCATACAGATTAAATAGATGTGGTGAAAGGATATAACCCTGATGCATACATTTCTTAATTTTAAACCATGTAGTGTTCCCTTGCTCTGTTCACACAATAGCCTCTTGGTCTATGTGTGTACACACACACACACACGGTTCAAATATTCAAATTATAACAGCTGCTCCACAGGAGAAGAATGGGCAATTTACTCCCTTGTGAATTACTGCCTCTGAAAATGCACTGGACAGTCAGCTATAGAGCCGTTCTGACTTGATGGTATACAACAATAGTGTGCGTGCACACACATGTACACACAAACACACACAGGAGCTACCTAGTGGCAGAGAGCACCTGGTAATGAAAAGGCATGTGGTTTGAATCCACCAGCTGCTCCAGAGGAGGAAGATGGGCATTCTCCTTCCATGTGATTTACAGTCTCTAGAAACCTGCTGGAGGGTCAGCTTTGAGTTGGTTCCAAGACGATCACATATAACAACACATATACACTCACATACAAATATATTTTTCTGTATTTATACACATATACACACTCAAATGTCATCAAGTCAGTATCTAGTCATAGTGGATTTTCTTCTGAGGCTGTGAATTTTTGGGGGAGGTTATCCATCTTTCTTCTTTAGACTAGCTGTTGAATTTAAATTTCTTACATTTCAGCTAGCAGCACAACATATATGGCACCACATCACCAGACTTATGTGTGTGTATATGTTGTCAAGTCAGAACCTATTCTTAGATGATTTTCTAGAAGGTTTCAAGAGACTGTGTATATACCATGGGAGAAGATTGGCCATATTTCTCCTGTGGAGCAAATTGTAGATTCAAAAAGCCTATCTTAGGGTTGGCAGCACAATTCTCTACTACTAGGCCACCAGAGCTCCTTATATACATGAATCATTCCATCTCACTAGGCATCTTACTCTCTTTCACTGACCCTCCATTTTTCTACTCATGGTATCCCTTTCCAAAGAATATCTTCTCCTAGCAATATACCCAAAGTATGAGAGAGGAAGCTTCACGTTCCTTGCCTCCAAGGAACATTCGGCTGCACTTTCCAAAACCATATCTGTTTGGTCTTTTGGCAGTCCATGGGATAATTCGTTAGTCTTCTCCAGCACCAGAAATCAAAGACATCAATAATTCTTGTCATTCTTAGTCAATGTCCAGTTCTCAGATGTATAGCAAGTGACTGAAAAGATTATGACTTGAATCAGATAGACGTTAGTCTTCAAATTAACATAAAAGCTCCTCAGAACTTTGGAGAGGTCCCTGACAGGAGACTTGTCCAATGCAATACATTTCCTGATCTCCTGATTGCCAGTACCAAGGGTGCCGAGTGTGGATCCATGTAAAATCAAATTATTGATAATTTCAATCTTTTGTCCATCTATCACGATGTTGCTTACCGGTCCAGCGCTAAGGATATTTGCCTTCCTGATGTTGAGATATAATCTGTATTGAAGGGTGTAGATTTTTATATTCTTCATCAAGCTTTTAAAATCCTACTCCCTTTAACCAAGCAAAGTTTATCGTCTTCTAAAGCAAGCTGCTGATGAGGCTTCCTCCAATGCTGATGCCACTTTCTTCTTCATAAAATCCTGCTTTTCAGGATGAAAAGGATGGAGAAAGAGTATAACCCTGAAGCACAACCTTCCTAAGTTTAAATCATACACTCTTCCCTTGCTCTGTTCACATAACAGCTTCTTGGTGTTGATACAGGTTTCATATGAGCATAATTAAGTGTTCTGGGATTCCCATTCTTCTCAATTGTTAGCCATAGTTCGATATGGTCCATACTGTAAAATGCCTTTGCATAATTAATATGATTGATATATATATACACACACACACACATATACATAGAGTATTACATATATAATACAACACTATACTACTGATGTAATTATTTCCTTTGTCAAACTTTAAGGTGAAATGTTGCATTCTCTCACTAGCTTGAGACCAAGTGTAGGTAAAAAGAACATTATATTTGCTAGTTTAAATCAGTGTAAATGTTAGTGCCTATAGAAAAATAAACTTTATATAAAGTTTAGATATTAGATTATGCTGGCATTTCTATGTCTTATTTTCTGATAAACAAGAGAACTGGTGGCATAGTCCATTGGGAGTTGAGTTGCTAACTTAAAAGTTAGCACCTCTCTGGCAGTTCAAATCCAGTGTCTAGAAATACATACTACATTTTAACATTTAGTCAGATTAGATTATGCTGCAATTTCTAGGTTGTCATTTTCAAGATTCTTAAGTAAACATAATTACACATTCTCTTGTATAGAATCACAGAAAGATTTAAAGTTTGTGCCTATATTCATATACACAAAGAGACATTATTACCCTAGTATAAATCCCCATTGCCATGGTAAGCCCATTAGGAAGTGGGCAAGAAGAGCAGATGTGCAGGCCTCCATGAGACAAGGGCCCATGGACAATCTCACGCAAACACCCTTTAGCTTCTTCAGGGCCTGAAAGATAAAAACAGACATATGAAAATAATTCTCTAGAGACATGCCAAGCAGCTGAGCTTGAGGGATGTTAAGGTCTTAAATGAAACATTTTCTTCAGCTTTCAGACCATGGATGGGTGGTCATAAAGCTTTCAGTTAGCAGTTTAGTTTTATTTAGATCTCCTAGCCACACTAGGAGCAGCTTCTTGTCTTTGCCCTCAAGTTGGCTCTGACTCATAATGACTCATATTCGTAAGCAGAAGGAAACCCTGCCATATTCTGCACCATCCTCACAGTCTTTGCTGTGTTTTAGCCCATTCTTGCAACCTCTACAAGACAGATGGACTATTAGTCTCATCATCAAATCATGAAATTGATGAAGGGCTGAGGCAGTTTTTGAACTCAGGCTGGCTGGCTGCAGGGTCTGTGCTCATAATTCCCATATGAGCTGACTTGACACTCTTGGTGCTAGACGAATTATAATCTATGGACCCAGAACGAGGCCAGGAAATAAAGGATCTTTTGGTTCATGGCATCCTCCAAGAACATTGATCCCTGTGTTCAAAAACATACATGGAAAACAAAGCCAAACCATGAGCATCTTATTATAACACAGTGAAGTTTCTTGAACCAGGATGGTTAGATCTAAGCATGTTTTGCGGTCTTCCCACACCAAAATAAGATGGTTTCCCCCCCTCACTGATCATAATTTATAACTATAGCCTGTACTTCTGTCAGAAAAAAGGAGAATCCTTATTCTTAATGCTGATCACACTTCACCTTTCTCAAAGAACATGTAGGGATATTTTCCGAGGTCTTGCAAATAAACTTAAGTTTTCTACCTTCACAATGTTTTTAGGTGCCATAGAGTCAGCTCCAACTCACAGTGACTATATGTGTAAGAAAACACTACCTGATCTTGCATCATCCTCACAACTGATGTTGTGTCTGAGCCCATTACTAGAGCCACTGTGTTAGTCTATCTCATTTGGGGCCTTTCTCTTTTTTGCTGACCCTCTCCTTTACCAAAACAACCAGTCCCTGTGTAGTGTCAAGGGTTTACTTTTCTAAATGGCTTTCGAGCGCTGGCGGGCTGATGTCAAGAAGCTGCTCTGTAATCCTGGAGGCACGTAGTTCGAAGACTCCTCCTATGTGATTAACTGTCTCTGAAAACTCACTGGAGGGTCAGTTATGTTTCGGTTCCAACACAGTACACAACAATGACACCTTTCTGTTAAGTCCTGAGACTCCACTCTACTCAAGTTCAGCTAGTTGATAAAAATATGGATATTGTGTCTAATTGGGGAATACTCTAACAGATATTTTAAAACTGAAGGCTTGTGAATCTGCCCTGAGGCCAGTGTTGATTTCATGTCCTAAACGGGACCTATTAGAATTGCTTGAACCCACTCAGGTGGTTAATTTGAAGCAATATATGATACCTGGGGGATGGAAGAAAATTATTGCTTTGATTAAAGACTTGCTAAACACATGGCCCAATTCACTAGCTTCAGTTTTCCTGAAGGCCTGGTCTATGCCTCTATGCTTTTATAAAAGATTACGTTCAAGGCTCTGGGGGCTGTTCTTCCTCTCCACTTGCTTGGGATAGATTTTTGACGTTAGTCAACTGCCTGAACACTCCCTGATATTGTCAATAGCTGTGTGAGCCTGTTGAGGACCCTTCAGCAAATTGTGAAGAAAAAAAATAAAATAAAACCACTGATGGGAGGTTTTGTGAGTCAGGAGGAACAGTTAATGTTGGGAATGATGGATTGGATTAATAGAAGGAAACTTTGGGACATTATTTGGCACCCACCTTTTCTGTGGTTAATTTGGTACTGGTTTTTTTATGCTCAGAATTCTAAATAAAACATCCTGGAAACCACTTGTTCAGATAGAAAACAGTCCTGCAATCTCCTATGTGGACTGCACCTGCCTAGTAATTCTATATAAAACAAATCCTATTCTATTTTTGAGATTGGTACACAAAGTGTCCATATCGATTTCATAAAGTTCAGTAATTCTAAATATCTACAGTACTATAGAATAAAAATTCTTTCTCTGTAATTAGAAACTCAAGCTTCATACCTTTGAATCCAGTCCAAGGCCAGCACGAACCAATATAACAGACAGGGCTATGCTTCTCAAAGAGGAAGACCACTTGTGCTTGATCTGCACATTATCACTGATGACTGGGATATTTCTGATGAGAAACCCAGCAAGCAGCATGCCTTGAGTGGAGAAAGCAAACAACTCCTCAGCTAGTTTCTAAATACAGAAAATATTTCTTGGTATAGTTGATGTGAAAGAGAAGACTATATCATCTTAAAAGCCATTTTCTTGGATTAAAGAAACTTAAGCTCTTAATAAAAAAAAAACAAACAACAAGAAGTTAAAGAAAGAATAGGAAGATTTTTATATACAAATTTAAAGAAAACCACTAGATCAGGTTAGTTAATATTCCCCAAATACCTGAACTCAAAAAGTAAGAAATCAGATGTAACATTTGGAAAGAGACTTGATCAAATTATAAGTAGAAAATTTTCTTATTAAGAGTGTCCAATTCACGCTTCAACGATTTAGACCCTCCCAGAAGAGCTGTGGGTGAACATTAACATTACTGGTAAGTATATTCATTTTCTCCTGGACACAGAGCCTACTAATTGGTCCTAAAAGTCTTCTGAGATCCCAACTCTTCTCACTATTTCTTAGTTGTTGGAATGGACGGAAAACCTCATAAGCAGTTCCTTACTTTACCTCTACCTTGCATTCGAACTTCCGAGTTGTAAAACAACCCAGTGGTAGATGGAATTTCCTCCAGGACTTAAGAACCATAAATGACATAGCTGAGCCTCTACATATTGTGGTTCCTAACCTCTACACTATAATAGACAAAGTGCTAGTCTATAGGCCTTTTATTGTAAGAACCACCTTCCCCCTGTAACTTGATTCATGCCACTATTAGAACCTCTACTCGGAATATTATTGCTTTTTAATTTTTGACTCATGTACTTTTAACTTGTTAGTTAAATTTGTATCTTCTAGGCTGCAACACTTCCATGATACATCTTCAAGGATATGAACATGTACAGCTAAGCACAACTGATAACAGTGAATCTAAATTCCAAAATCAATCTTCATAATAGTCTATGTGTTTCCTACTGCCAGAGGGGCCCTTTAGAGTAGTGAGAGAAGATCTTCACCCTGAAACCCACAGCGTCCCTTTCCAGCAGGAAGTAGCCAAGAGAATACGCCATCCCCTTTTCCTTATGAATCAGGGTGAAGTCCCTCTCAGGGAGGAGAGATAGGGAATGGCAAAGGACACACTGACAAAGGAGATTAATCAAAACTGGCTTTGACAAGCACTGTGCCAATTGGACAATTAAAACAGACATGGGGGGGGGAAGAAGAACGAACTGGGGAGGAGGGTAGAGAAAACAGTGCAACAATGAATGAATAAAAACCCAAAATCTCTGTAAATGTTCACTAAAACTAATAAAATTTAATAATAATTAAAAAAAGAGTGTCCTATTCAGCCATTCCTTTGTATATTAACAGCATATAGCGCTTGGAATTATACACTATGTCAGGTTACCTGAAGTATCATCTTCAAATCAGATAATATAACTTTATTGGGTCTAATCTCCAAGCAAAGGCTTTGGCAAATTATGGTAGATCAGACATTGGAGCCCTGAAAAGCCAACTGGACTCTTCTTCCATTCATTTATACCACACTTACCAAATGCCCTCAGTTTCTCAGACACTGTGTCTAATTATCTATTGGTTTGGCTTTCGTAAATTGGTACAAATTGGATCCAGCACACAAAGTACACTTTGATTCATCCAACATCTTTCCAACTACTGTTTTAAAAAGATGATTTACTCTGGAGAAGAGGAAGCACTTACCAAGCAGAGGAGGCAGTGGAGGTAATGTAGGCAACTTAATGAGCCCCATCAGTTTACCTCCAGTGACGGCACAATAGAACAGGATTATAATTCCAAATAGGTTTCCTCCAGGGAGACATTCACTGCCAGTAACTGACCAAACCACAGCCCAAACAAGAACAACCATGGTCACTGAAAAAAAAAACCACAAAAAAACACAACACAACCAGGAAAAGGAATATCTACCAGTCAGCTGTTATGAGCAGCCTCAGACATAATTTAAAAACTTCTTCCTTAGGTAAATATTTAGTAGTAAATAATAAAATAGTGAACACATCTACAACAAAAGGAATTACTAAAATTTAGAAAAATGGACCTTGTTTCTTTCAAGAAACAATACTTTAAAGTCTCATGATATGAGCCTGACTATATCATATGTATTTAGAAGTTTGCTTTCAAGCCTTAGAAGAACAATGATATTGCCTGTTACTCAAGTATATATTTGACCTTCTAATTTCACTGGATGGAAGACTGGTGGCATAATCCATTCGAAGTTGGGCTGCTGCTAACTCAAAAGTGGACCCCCTCCCACAGTGGTTCAAATTGACTAGAGGCTCTAAGGAGAAAGACAGGCAATCTCTTGAGTGAATCTGATTACAAGGAGTTCTGATAGTGTGATTGGTTAAGTGCTGAGGTAGTAACAGAAGAGTCAAGGATATGAATCCTCCAACTGCTCCATGAGAGAAAGATGTGCAGTTTCTTACCAAAAAGATTTACAGACTTGGTAAACTGGTAGATAGTTGCTAATGTGCTGGCTATGAGTTGGAATTAACTCAATAGCAATAAGTAATTAAACTATAAAGTCTATAAATACACGAATTGGCTTCAGTATTTTTTGTCCTTTTCCTTCCAGTGTCTAGGTCTGTGCTCGTCAATCAAACAGTAATGTTAATTCATTAACTCTAAGATTTATATATGTTTATAAGTTAATTGTCATAAATTTTAGTAATATTAAAAATAAATTGGTGGCGGTTGTTAGGTGGCATGGAGTTGCGTGAGACTCATAGTGACCTTATGTGCCATAGCTCTGAACCCTGTCTTATCCCAAGTTAGTCTCACCTACCCTCATTACCCCAGTGACTGTCAATCGAACTCTTGCAGTGTCTTCCTTGCCTGTGCTTAGGCAACAATTACAATATACAATAATATTAAATATAAAATAATTGAGTATTATTCTGTTATCAGGAAATAACATGAAAATATTTCTAATAAAAAAATTTCAAATTTCAAGATTTAGACTGGGCAGTGGGAAAATCACAGGGTCATACAATTTGATAGGTGGAGGGTGGAGGTAAAGGAAATGGCAAGGATCCAGTGGGGACCTGAAAAGATGGCGTAATGATGGGTATAATTCAATGGAGATTCATTTTATAAAATACAATGTATGGGAATGATTGTATGAACCACAAGATGAATGAAGGAAAGTGTGAAATACAATGCATACAAATTTTGTATGCAAACCAATTTAAAATAATTTTTTTTAAATTCAAGACTTAAAAAAAAAATAGATAGTAGAAGAGAAAAGAAATCATAGCCAAGTTCCCAGCAGCTAAAAGGAGTATTCCTCTACTTTAACTTGTAAACGAATTTTCCATAAGTCACATATATTAGTTATATATTTACATACATGTGTAGGATTAATGAAAGGTTGTCATGTAGCATTCTTTATATATTGTGAAGCACTGGGTAAGTCTAAACACATCGAACATGCATCTTTATAAAGGTCCCTGAAATAGCAGTTTACTTCTCATTTATACTTTTGTTAAATAGTATTTTCAGATGCAATACTTATTTTTGCTGTTATGTTGTTATGTGCCATCGAGTCGCTTGTGATTTATAGCGACCCTATGTACAACAGCCCTAAACTCTGCTCTGTCCTGTGCCAATTATACCGTCTCTGACACACCCATCCTGATTACCCCAATCACTGAATCAATCCACCTCATAGGGGGCCTTCCCCTTCTGCGCTGTCCGTCCACCCTAACAAGCACGATGTCCCTCTCCAAGGACCTGTCTGTCACTCCTTGCAACATGTCCAAAGTATGTCAGACGGAGCCTTGAAATCCTTGCCTCCAAGGAGCAGCCCGGTTTGGCCCTTTCCAGGATGAATCTGTTTGTTTTCCTAGCAGTCCATGGTACCCTCAGTACTCTTGTGCAGCACCACAGCTCAAAGGCATCAATTCTCCTTCTGTCCTCCTTAGTCACTGTCCAACTCTCTGATGCATAACAAGTGATAGCAAAGACCCTGGCCTGTATCAGGCATACCTTAGTCTTCAAAGATAAGCCATTACTTTTCAGTACTTTGGAGAGGTCCCTAACAGCAGACTTTCCCATGGCAATACGTCTTCTAATTTCCTGACTGCTGGTGCCGAGAGTGTTGACTGTGGAGCCAAGCAAACTGAAGCTGTGAACAATCTCAATCTCTTCACTATCCATCCTGATGCTGCCAATTGGCCCAGTGGTGAGAATCTTTGTCTTCTTGACACTGAGCCTCAATCCATATTGGAGGCTGCAGTTCTTGACCCTCTGCAGCAAGTGCTTCAGGTCCTCTTCAGTTTCAGCAAGCAGGGTTGTGTCATCTGCATAACGCAGATTGTTGATAGATCTTCCACCAATCATGACTCCACATTTCTCCTCATGGAGCCCAGTCCCGGATAATCTGTTCTGCATACAGGTTGAAAAGGTATGGAGATAGGATGCATCCCTGGCGTACACCCTTACCAATTTTGAACCATGCAGTCAGTGTTCCCTTGCTCTGTTCTGATGACTGCCTCCTGGTCCAAGTATAGGTTTTGGATTAGAACGATCAAGTGTTCTGGGATGCTCATTCTTCTCAGAGTCAGCCACAGTTTGTTATGATCCACACAGTCAAATGCCTTTGCATAATCAATGAAACACAGATAGACATTCCTCTGCTATTTTCGGCTGTCAGCAAAGATCCATCTAACATCAGCTACAATATCCCTAGTACCATGACCCCTTCTAAATCCAGCCTGGACTTCCGGCAGTTCTCTGCTGATGTGCTGTTCCAGTAGTTATTGGATAAACTTCAGTAGAATCTTGTTTGCATGTGAAATCAATGATATTGTTCTATAGTTTCCACACTCTGTTGGGTCACCTTTCTTTGGGATGGGAACAAATATAGATCTCTTCCAGTCAGTTGGCCAAGTGGTTGTTCTCCAGATTTCTTGGCACAACTTGGTGAGCACGTCCAGGGTAACATCTGTTAGCTGAAATATGTCAATTGGTATACCATCTATTCCTGGGGCCTTATTTTTTGCCATTTCCTTCAAAGCAGCCTGAACTTCTTTCATCACCATAGGCTCTTGCTCATATGTTGTTTCATGAAATTCTTCTATGTCTGACAATTCTTTCTGATACAGTGCTCAGTATATTCTTTCCATCTTCTTTTAATACTTCCTGGATCATTTAACATTCTCCCTAAAGCATCCTCGAGGTTTGAATTTGTTCTTCAGTTCCTTGAGCTTAAGATATGCTGAGCGAGTTCGTCCCTTTTGATTTTCTGACTCCAACTCCTTGCACATTTCACTGTAATATTTTTCTTTGTCGTCTTGTGCTGCCTTTTGAAATCTTCTATTCAACTCTTTAGTATCTTAAATTCTTCCCTCTGATGTGTAATTAATGCAAACTGAATGGGCACATGGAAAATTCTAGGACCAGAAGATTGCAAACTTGAGGAACAGAAGTCCAGGAAAATAAATGAATTCTTTATATACATCTAGCTTCATTTCTCAAGTAGAGTATGGACAGTAATCACAGAATTTTTATAAAAATATGAGTCTTCAAATCATATAATACATTCATCTTTTCCTTTGCCAATTCTTACCTCAAATTTTACTTTAACAGTTTTAACTAAATGTGACATAACTGGAATGCAAAAAAAAATATCATAGAGAAGACATTAAATAATCTGTTGCATTATTAGCTAGTGTAAATTTTAGAACTTGATTTTCTCTGTGTTCTAAATATATTTGATATTTCCCCCTCTCCCATGCTAGTTTAGAACCTTACCTAATTTAACTGAAGACATATCTGAAACCTAAAATAGTGTTATCATGCTTGATGTTCACATAGTTGCAGACAAAAATGGTATAAATACAAAAGTAATACATAAAACATTATAAACAATGAATCTGATTTTTGAGTAGTCATAACTTCTATGTCAAATATACATTTTCAACATACTAATTTTGGAAGATCACATATTTATTTGAATGACACTGCAGCTTTTAAAAATAATTTTGAAATTATCTTTCAAAACCTTTCTTCTTTACTATACTATACTATACTATACTATACTATACTATACTATACTATAATCTCTTAAGACACATTACAGACATACAGTTATTTTACGAACAAAAAAAAATGGTACTACTGAAATCCAAACATTCATTTTATTCATTAAATTGATATCAAAATAACTTTCTGATGCTTTCAAAGACCAAACATAACCATAATAATGTTTAAAATAGTGCTGGGAGTAATTTCCAAAGGAAAATACCAAAGCATTTTTTAAGTAATGGCAGCTTTATTAAATTGAGCTGAAATGCAAACCAAGACCCTTACTTATAAAATGGCTGGATTCACAGGTAAGTGTAAATTAAGGTATGTTTTCTGAAATATTAATTGCATTGTTGTTATGTGCTGTCCAATCTGAACTGACTTATAGTTGACCCTTCAGTAAGTTTGCAGATATAAATCCCACAGGAAAAGATTGCCCATCTTCCTCTCGAGAGCAGCTTGTGGATTCGAACTGTGCACCTTCTGGTTTGCAGAGCAACTTCTTACCTCCAAGCCACCAGAGCTCTTTAATTAATTGCATTACATCATAGTAATTAACACTTATGTAGAGCCTGTCTGTTTATAAAGGATTTCATAAGCATTTTTCTCATTGGAATTCTAAAATAATCCTTTGAAATATTTTTTGAACATAAAACCCCCTTGATTTCTGTGCTTTCCCACTACTCTGGTGGTTGGAATGGTTAGGATCAGAGATCTGGAAATATATTGAAGAAGGAGGAGCCTTGTTAGTGTGGGTTCCTGCCTGAATGAACACGTGGAGCAGAGCCATCTAGCACTGTGACTTTTTTCACCTAAAACGTTTCATGTGAGAGAAGTAAATGACTTTTAGTTTGAGATCTCAAGGTATAACAACTTCACATTTTATGCTTTTCTTCATTAATTTTTGTTCACATACCATTTGTGATTACTTTATCCAGTAATCCATGTGGAGGGCAAGCAAATATCTGTCTCAGTCTCTGCAAATTATTTGAATCAATTGGTGTTTCTTGTAGCTTTTTCTCCTGGCTATTCAGTAGATTACTTCCTTCTGTGGGTTCATTTCCATCTATACTCCTGAAGTTCATAACTTTCTCCTCCTGTGTCTAAAGGAGTAATAAATATTCTTATAAGTGTATCTTAATGCACATTTTGTAGGTTTTGAGTGATCATATCACAAGTCAGATTTCATTACTAGAATCAAGGCTAACACTTTATGGAAGATGTACATACAGCTTTATTCCTAGCTAATTAGCTGAGAGTTGGAACAAGAATTATGTTATTATTTAACACTGAGATACACTTTGTGCTATTATAAATGCTTTCAATCATCAAGTTTTATTATGCTGAGTTCAAAAGACAGCATATTTAATATATGAGACAGGACAGCAGATAATAAATATTCCAGAGTTTTTCTGGGGGGGGGAAAAGGTAACTACTATGGTTTTTAAAAAGCTACAAAATTCATATTCATTCCTCTACTTGGATTTAAGCAATAGAAGAGAAAAAGAAGACATCAAAACCACCCCATGGTTTAGGCTGGGAACCAAAGATTTTCACAGGTTCCTCACTGTTTCTGCCTCATCGAAACACACATTGCTAATAGCTTTAGTTTGGAACCTAGTCAGTCATACCTGACCTGGGGTGTACGAGTTTGGGGAACCCAAATCAGTAATAGACCCAAAATTCTCTTTCTTAAAAGAATGGCAGAAATGTTCTATATCCAAAAGAATTTACCTGTGTTTCTTCATCAGAAGAGGCTGTGTGATGCACACCTGTGGATGGCTCTGAATCTTCACATTCAGTTATTTTACCTTCATCTCCCATGATTTAAAATGTTTTTTAAAAGGATGGCCGAGGTAAAAGGCACAAAATCTGTTTTGAAAGACAAACAGCAAAAAGTTGCAATTTGAATATCTTTGTAACTAAATGATTAATTTTTTTAGACTTTAATGAAAGTTTATACAGAACTTGGATCTCCACTCATTAATTGATTAATATTTAATTACTTTCCCCCTTAGAATTCTTAATGTCTAAAATAGTTTCCGTTAGACTATTTTAAATTCCCAAGTAATAATAATCTTTTTTATTATTCCAATACATTATTCTCATTCGTTTCTATTACATTACCTCTCTGGGAAAAGTTTCTACTGACTGTATTTTTTCTCCTTCACCCCAAATATTACATTATAAGATCAAAACATTCTATGCTTTAAATGGAATTGTTAAATTGTCCCCTCTAATGACCCAATTTTATGAAGCAGAAAGTACTGGGTAATTTTCCAATGTTGAGATGAGGAATGAGTCACCAAAGGCAAATCTACAGATTAAATAACTTTCACAGACTAGTCTTGTCAGGTTATTATTCATAAATTAACAACTTTTTAAAGAACATGGATGGAGTAACAACAATGACTTAGACACTGTGCTAAGTACTAGACTAATTACTCACTGGGCATTGTGAATAATTAAAGATTACCAACTCCCTGCACATTTCATTGTAATATTTTGCTTTGTCATCCCGTGCTGCCTTTTGAAATCTTCTATTCAACTCTTTAGTATCTTGAATTC
>NW_006399872.1:9499064-9499596 GCF_000299155.1 Elephantulus edwardii
TCCATTCTTTATGCTTAACGGGTTTACGATACTCCGGGAAAGAGAAACTTACACCAAATAAGTAGAAAGGTAACCTGTAAGATGAACCTTTCATTGGTACATGCTGTTGAGTTGTTTATTACTCTTAGTGACCCTATGTACATAGCTGTGAAGTCTGCCCTACCCTGAGCCAATCTTACCTACCTCCATTACCCCACTTACTGTTTCAGTCCATCTCATACAAGGTCTTCCTCACCTGCACTTCTACCTTCCCAAGCATGAAGTCCTTCTCTAAGAGTTGGTCCCTCTTGGCAAATGCACAAAATGTGTGCGACAGAGCTTCAAAATCCTTGCCTCCAAAGAGAAACTTGGTTTCATCCCTCCAAGGTAGTAGACCTATTTGGTTTTTGATGTTGTTGTTGCTATGTGCCGTCGAGTCCTTTCCAACTCATAGCGACCCTCTATGCACAACAGCCCTAAACCCTGCTCTATCCTGCGCCAACCACACCGCCTCTGACACACCCATCCCGATTACCCCAGTCACCGAATCAAT
>NW_006399872.1:9501026-9508181 GCF_000299155.1 Elephantulus edwardii
TTCCTTTCTATATAATGACTCAGTATATTCCTTCCATCTTCTTTTAATACTTCCTGGATCATTTAATATTCTGCCCAAAGCATCCTTGATTACAGCAAGACATCAATAGTTCTTTGGTCATTCTTATTCACTGTCCAGCTCCCTGACACAGCAAACAATTTTGAAGATCATGGAGTGGATCAGGCACACCTTAGTCTCTGGACTGATCATGTTACTCTTCAGTACTGTGCAGAGATCTCTGACAACAGATTTTCGTAACGCAATCTGTCTTTTGATTTCCTGATTGCTGGTTCCAGGATTGTTATTGCGGAGCCAAGTAAGCTGAAATTGTTAACAATTTCAATCTCTTCTCTATCTATGATGGTGCTGTCAACTAGCACAGTGCTGAGAATCTTTGTTTTCTTGATGTTGAGCTTCAATCCATATATAGTCCTTGACCTTTTGCAGCAAGTGCTTCAGGTCCTCCTCATTTTCAGCAAGCAAGGTTATGTCATCTGCATAATGCAAGATGTTGATTAATCCTGATTTCCACATTCCACCTCATAGAGTCCAGTCTCCTGAATGATCTGTTATGCACATAGATTCAAAAGGTTTGGAGACTGGGCACATTTCTGATGTAGTCCTTTTCTGTATTTTCACGTATTGTTTTAATGTTCTGTTCTGATAACTTCGTCCTGGTCCGGGTACAGGTTTTACATAAGCACAATCAAGTGTTCTGGGATTCCCATTCTTCTCAAGGTTAGCCATACTTTGTTGTGATCCACACAGCCAAATTCCTTTGCATAGGAAATTAAACAGAGATAAATATTCCTCTGGTACCCTCTACTTTCAATCAAGATCCGTCTGCCATTAGCAATGATGTCCCTAATGCCATAGCCTCTTCTAAACCCAGCTTGTGTTGCTGATAGTTCTCAGTGGATGAATTACTGTTCCAATTGTTTTTGAATGATACTTAGAAGATTTTGCTGGTGTATGATATTGTTCATTAATTTCCACACTGTCGGATCACCTTTATTGGAATGGGAATAAATATGGATCTCTTCCAGTCAGTTGGCCAGGTGGTTTTCCTCCAGATTTCTTGGTACAACCTAGTGAGTGTGTCCAACAGAGCATCTATTTGTTGAAATAGGTCTACTGGTATTCCACCAATTCCTGAGGACTTGTATTTTGCCAATTTTTTCAATGCAGCTTGAAATTCCTCCTTAATCACCATTGCCTCTTGATCATATGTTGTTTCATGAAATTCTTCTGTGTCCGTGACTCAAACAGGAGCGCAGGGACGCTAGCCTGGGGGCAGAGGCTCAGGTGCCACTGTGTTGAGGAGGACAGTGGTAGCTCAGTGACATAATGCGTGCCTTCCATGTTGGAGCCCTGGGTTCTATTTCTGACCTCAGGTGTAGTCACTGCCCGCCTGCCAGCGAAGAGTGTTTGAACTCAGCTGCATCCATGGAGTCCTCACAGGATGGAATGCAACCCTTGCCCTGTCCCTGGGATTAATTGTGGATCAGACCGCTGTGAGCCATAGGGGGTTGGGATTTTCACGGATTGATTTTGCAAGAGAGCTGGATAATGACTAAGGATGATGGAAGAAGAATTGATGCCTTTGAGTTGTGGTGCTGGAGAAGAGTCTTGAACATATCACGGACGGCTAAGAAAACAAGTCTGTCTTGGAGAGGGTGAAACCACGTCTCTCCTTGGAGGCTAGGATTTTGAAGCTCCATCTCACATTCTTTGGGCACGTGACAAGAAGAGATCAGTCCTTAGAGAAGGACATCATGCTCAGAAGGGTGGAGGGACAGTGCAGGACAGGAGGACACCCCAGATGGGATGGACTGACTCAGTGACTGGGGTAATGGGGGTGGGTGTGTTGTAGCCGGTGAGACTGACTAGGGACGGGGCAGGCTTCGGAGCTGTTGTACAGGGGGTCACTGTGAGTCACAGGTGACTTGAAAGCATATGACAATAACAACAACACACCAAGTCTGCCTGCCTTCCTCATTCATCATATCTGGACAGCTGTGGTAGCCTACTCAGTGCAAGTTGGGGTGTTTATCCAAAGATTGTGCTTCTCTGGCAGTTTGAAACCACCAGCTGCTCCTCAGGAGAGAAACAAGCTGGCTCCATCCATGTGACTTACAGCCTCAGAAACCCGACGGAGGGGCAGCTATGAGCCAGTTCCTACTTGACAACAATGAGTGACTTCAGTTTTTTTTAGTTAGAGGCCTCCCCTGAAGCCTGTTCAGCATCATAGCAAAATGTAAATGTCCATTGACAGACATAGTTCTATATGAAATGCATTGGCCGGGAATCAAACCCAGGTCCCCACCACGGAAGCCAAGAATCCTACCACTCAGCCACTAGTTCTTTTACATTAACTGTTTTATTTCTTTTAACTGTATCAGTACCTGTCTTAGGGATCTGGTGCTGCTGTCACAGAAAAACAACAAGTGGGTGGTCTTATTATTTATTAAGTTTTATTTGGGGGAGTGTTTGCAAGTCATATTCCTTTTTTTATTCAATCATTCATACATCTTTGTTTTAGAATAGTAATTTCAATTAATTGTTATTGTTATGTGCTCTTGAGTCACCTGCCACTCATAGAGACACTATGTACAGCAGTTCTGAAGCCAGCCCTGTCCTGAGCCAGCCTCACTAATACCAACACACCTACCCCCATTGCCCCAGTCACTGTATCAACCCATCTCATCCGGGGGCTTCCTCTCTTACACTGTCCCTCCACCTTTCTGAGCACAATGTCCTTCTCGAAGGGCCAGTCTCTTCTGTCCACATGCCCAAAGCATGTGAGAGAGAGTGTCAAAATCCTAGCCTCCAAGGGAGCTCTGGTGGCCTAGTGACAAAAAGCTGCATTGAATCCCAGAGGTGTGTGGTTTGAATCCACCAGATGCTCTGCTGCAGAAGGAAGGACAATCTCCTCCTGTACCAGTCAGATCCAGTTTGACGGTACACACACACACACACACACACACACACTAAACTAAAACAATTTAAAAAAAATTAGACACTGTCCAGCTTTCTGAAGCATAACAAGTAACTGAGAAGACCATGGCCTGGATTAGGCGTACCTTAGTCTCTATACTGACATTGTTGCTTTTCAGTGCTCTGGAGAGATCCCTGACAGCAGATTTTCCCAATGCAATTCATTTTTTGATTTCCTAACTGCTGATGTTAAGAGTGTTGATTGTGGAGCTGAGCAAGCTGTAATTGTTAACAACCTCAATCTCTTCTCCATCCATCATGGTGCTGCCAATTGGCCCAGTGGCTAGAATCTTTGTCTTCTTGATGTTGAGCTTCAATCCATATTGATGTCTACAGCCTTTGACCTTCTGCAGCAAGTGCTTCAGGTCTTCTTCAGTTTCAGCAAGCAAGGTTGTATCATCTGCATAATGTAGGTTGTTGATGAGTCATCCTCCAATCCTGATGCCGCACTCCTCCTCATAAAACCCTGCTTCCTGAATATCATTAATTATAATATTTGATCAACTTACTATATAGTGTCTTTTTCTTCACCCAGCTTATCTATTTATTAATTTTTCACTCCCCTCTCTCCCTTTCCATCTTTGGTAATCATCAATAATTATTCTATTTGTCATCTTTTCCTTAACCTTTTATAAAAGTAGTTTTATACCATAATTGTTACTGATTTATGGCACACTCAACACAAACTGTTCTAGATTCATTCATGTTGTGCAGTGTTCAGTCAATTCTTAATCATTTTTCAGTGACACATAGTACTCCATTGTGTGAATGTTTCAGGATTTCTTTAGTCATTTGTCTGATGATGGGTTGTTTTCCACCTCTTTGCTATTTCAATAATGCCACAATAAAAGTAGATGTTTGTGTATCAAATTAAAAAAAAAAAAGAAATTCTTCTTTGTCAGCCAATTCTTCTTGATTCGGTGACTATGTACGCCTACCATCTTCTTCTGATGCTTTCTGGATCATTCAGTATTCTGCCCATAGCATTCTTAAGTATTACAACTGGATACTTGAATGTGTTCTTCAGTTATGACTTCAGCTTAAGAAATGCTGAGTGAGTTCATCCTTTGTGATTTTCAAACTCCAGCTCTTTGAAGATTTCATTATGATACTTTGCTCTATTTTCCTGAGCTGCCTTAACTTCCTGATTTCTTCCCTTTGCTTTTGCATTCATAGCTAAAAAGACCATTTCCAAATCTATTTTGAAATATTGTGAACAACAGGACAATATCTGTACACATAAAATGAAAACCTATTAATACCTCTATCATTCAAAATATATGCACCAACAACTAGAGCCAAAGAGGAGGAAATTGATTATTTCTACCAACTTTTGCAACTGGAAATCAATCGAGAATGCAAACAAGATGCATTAATAATAAGATGCATATAATAATGGATGATTGGAATGCAAAAAATGGGAACAATGATGAAGGATCAGTAGTTGGAAAACATAGGCTTGGTGACAGAAATGAGGCTGGAGATAAAATGACAGAATTTTGTCCAATCAAGAATTTATTCCTGCCACTCCAGCTGCAAAGAGACCCGGGAAGAGCAACAGTCTGCCAGCCATCGCGGAATTCCAGAGGAGCGACGACTAACCGCCACTGTGTGAATCCCCTGCAGCCTGCGCCTGCATGATCCCCAACACAAAGAGTGCCGCTGCATAAACCCCCAGCAGCGCCCAAGCCCTGCCCCCTGCCTCTTTATGGTAGTGTCCAAGCCCTGTGCTCCTTTGACCCCCCCAGTCCCTTGCTTTCCCTCCTTCCCCCGCCCCTCCCTTGCAGCTCCACAACCACATACGTCAGCCCCCACCACAGACCTGTGACCTCAGGGCACCACCTCAGATCCAGCCATCACCCTGAACTATCAGCCGAGCTGCTGTGGAACTAATCTGGCAGGAGAAAGGCTGGCAGGATCCTGACTGGGTTACTGGGGCATTGCTGATTGGGAGAGCACCTAAGGGCATGCCCACTGGTGGGGAATTTGGCCAAGCTCTCTTGGGCTACACCAACTGCCCAAAACGAGCCAGCCACTGGCTGGCTTCTGCAGACTCTGCAGACCAGCCAGAGGCTAGTGGGTCAGAGGGAATTGGACCTTGACTTTTCAGATCCTGTCAGATCCAGGAATCTGCTGGAGCAGGGGCTGTTGTGTGAGGGCACCTGCGTAAGTGCCACCAGGCAGAGAACACTGAGAAAACCATTGCGTAGGAAATGGACAGCAGGAATTTGAGTAGGGACCCCAATCATTACCACACTGAGACAGCAGAGGTTTGAGCAAGTTCCCGCAAGTGTTTGACCTGCCCTTGTGATCAACCCAACCCTGTGCCTGCCTCACCCCATTTGGCTTCACTCCAGTGCATACATATCTGGGCAATCAACTTGCCTTTAATTGGGAGCACCTTGACCTGTCATACCAACAAGAGATTGCCCTCGTAGGCTCTGAACTGACATTTCTCCAAAGTCAGAAGTCCAGAGAAACACACAAGTTTGGTAGCTGCCCAACTGAGCTCAAGAGCATTGTCTTCAGATCAAGAACATATCAATGTCTTTAAGAAAGCAAACTATGCCATATAATACACAAGAGTAAAGCAAGATGTCACTCATAAAGGGTGACACAGTATCAGTGTATTCCCTGAAGCCAGAAAGTCTGATGGAACTTTCTGACACAGAATTTAAAAGAGGAGTGACTGAATATATCCAATGGATGAAAGACAAACTTGATGAATTACAGGATACTACAAGCAAAAACCAAGAGGAGCTAAAAGAAACAAAAGTCCAGAACAATGTAGAGAAAACAAACGCGGCATTAGCAGCAATGGAAAAACATGAATCCACTATTCAAAATATAAGGTCCAATGTTTCAAAGGCTGTCAACATAATAGAGGGACATATGAGCAGAGTTGATGAGATGGAACACAGAATCAGTGAAATTGAAGACAAAATTGTCATCACTGATCTGCTAGAGCAAAAAGCAGACTCAAAAAAGAAGGAAAAAGAAGAAAAACTAAGAATAATGTGGGACACCATCAAGAGAAAACACATGCACATCATTGGAATCCCAGAAAAAGAAGAAGCACGTAAAGGTACTGAAAAAGTTGTGAAAGAATGACTAGAGGAAAACTTCCCAGGCATAAAGAAGGATGAGAGAATATGTATTCAGGAAGCTCAGTGAACACCATATAGATTAGACCCCCAAAAGAAAAACATCAAGGCATATCATAGTTAAATTTGCCAGAACCAGAGATAAGGAGAGAATCCCGAAAGCAGCAAGGGAGAAACAAAGAGTAACCTATAAGGGAGAACAGATACGGTTAAGTGCCGATTTCTCAGCAGAAATGATGCAGGCAAGAAGAGAGTGGAAGGACATATATCAAACACTCAAAGAACACAACTGTCAACCAAGAATACCATACCCAGCAAAATTATCCATCAAATATGAAGGACAGATCAAGATATTCCCAGAAAGGCAAACCAAAGAGAGTTTGTAAAAACAAGACCAGCATTGCAGGAGAGACTCAGAGATGTCCTTCTTACACACAGAAAGCTGCATGGTCCAAAGTAACTAGCAACAACACCAAAAAAGAACTCAACACAATGATACCAATAAAACCTAGCCTCTCAATTGTCACACTGAACGTGAATGGTTTAAATGCACCACTGAAGAGAGAGTGTAGCATATTGGATAAAAATATGAAATCCATCAATATGTTGTCTACAAGAGACACACCTGATAAATGAAGATAAAGACAGGCAAAAAAAAAAGTACTCAAAAGCAACAGTGCCTCTCTGGAGATTAAGGTACGCCTGATACAGGCCATGGTCTTTGCAATCACTTGTTATGCTTCAGAGAGTTGGACAATGGCTAGGGAGGATAGAAGGAGAATTGATGCCTTTGAGCTGTGGTGCGGGAGAAGAGTACTGAATGTACCATGGACTGCCAAGAAAACAAACAGATTCATCCTGGAGCGTTAAACCAGGCTACTCCTTGGAGCATCCGCATAATGGATTGGTGGACGATTTATCAACAACCTGTGTTATGCGGATGACACAACCCTGCTTGCTGAAACTGAAGAGGACTTGAGGCACCTGCAGCAGAGTGTCAAGGCCTGCAGCCTACAATATGGATTGAGGCTCAATGTCAAGAAGACAAAGATTC
>NW_006399872.1:9508841-9509829 GCF_000299155.1 Elephantulus edwardii
TGGGATAATTGGGATGGGAGTGTCAGAGACAGTGCGATTGGCACAGGACAGAGAGGAGTTTAGGGCTGTTGTACATAGGGTCGCTATGAGTCACAAGTGACTCGACGGCACATAACAACAACAACAACTCCTTGGAGGCAAGAATTCTGGGGCTTCGTCTGACATACTTTGGACATGTTGTAAGGAGAGACAAGTCCTTGGAGAGGGATATCATGCTTGGGACGGTGGAGGGACAGCACAGGAGGGGAAGACCCTCTATGAGGTGGACTGATTCAGTGACTGGGGTAATCAGGATTGGTGTGTCGGAGGCAATGCGACTGGCACAGGATAAAGCAGGGTTTAAGGCTGTTGTACATAAGTCGCTATGAGTCGCAAACGAATCAACGGCACATAACAACAACAAAAATAAAAGGCTGGGGGAAAGTATACCAAGCAAATGGCAACTAGAAAAAAGCAGGAGTAGCCATATTAATCTCTGGTAAAATAATTATCAATGTAAAAACCATCACAAAGGACAAGGAAGGTCACTACATAATGCTTAAAGGGTCACTATAGCAAGAGAACATAAAATAAGAAATATCTATGTACCAAATGAAAGATCAGCAAAATACAAAAAACAGACATTAACAAAACTTAAAAAGGAAGTAGACAACACTACTATAGTGCTGGGAGACTTCAGTACAACCCTCTCAAGAAAAGATAGAACTACCAGAAAAAAAATAAAAGCAAACTCAACAGAGATACTGCAGAATTAAACCACACAATAAGCCAACTTGACCTCATAGATATTTATAGGCTAATGCACCCCAAAATAGCACAATATACCTTCTTCTTCAATGTGCATGGAACATTCTCTAGAATAGATCACATTCTAGGTCACAAGGCAAGCATCAATAAATTAAAAAACATAGAAATAATACAAACCATCTTGTCAAACCATAATGCTACAAAATTAGAAATTAATAATAGGATGATAAAGGGGAAAAAA
>NW_006399872.1:9514030-9520527 GCF_000299155.1 Elephantulus edwardii
ATGTGATTCCTAACCTTTATACTATAATAGACAAAGTGCTAGCCAATAGGCCTTTTATTGTAAGAACTACCTTCCCTCTGTAACTTGATTTGTGCCACTATTAGAGCCTCTACTTGGAATATTATTGCTTTTTAATTTTTTGACTCATGTACTTTTAACTTGTTCGTTAAATTTGTGTCTTCTAGGCTGCAACACTTCCATGATACATCTTCAAGGATATGAACATGTACTGCTAAGCCCAATTGATAACAGTGCATCTAAATTCCAAAATCAATCTCCATAATAGTCTTATCTGTTTCCTATTCCCAAAGGGGTCCTTTAGAGTAATGAGAGAAGATCTTTACCATGAAACCTACAGTGTCCCTTTTCAGCAGGAAGTAGCTAAGAGAATACGCCGTCCCCTGTTCCTTATGAATCAGGGTGAAGTCTCTCTCAAGGAGGAGTGATAGGGAATGGCAAAGGACACACTGAGAAAGGAGATTAATCAGAACCGGCTTTGACAAGCCCTGTGGCAATGGGACAGTTAAAATAGACTTTCAAGGGGGGAAAAATAAGGAATGAACTGGGGAGGAGGGTAGAGAAAATAGTGCCACAATGAATGAATGTAAATCCAAAATCTCTGTAAATGTTCATCAAAATTAATAAAATTTAATTAAAAAAAGAATTTATTCATCCATACCAATGAAGGAATTTTTCTTTTCTTTTTCAAAGAGAAGAGCAAACGGTGGTGGGGGCGGCAGGGAGAATAATGCAAAAATGAACGAATGGAAACCCAAAATATCTGTAAAAATTCATTAAAATTAATAAAATGTTTTTTAAAAAAGAAAGGTCATGTACATAAACAAGGAATTTATTCACTGCTAATACCTTTTATAAAAAACATAAATGATGACTATACACATGGACTTCACCTGAAGGTATGCACAGGAACCAGGTTTATTATATCTGTGGAAAGAATTGTTGAAGCATTTCAGTAACAGCTGTGTAAAGTAGGTTGGATATCACATCAATGTCAAGAAAACAAAGATTTTTTTTACCACGGGACTGATGGATAACATCATGATAGATGGAGAAGAGATTGAAACTGTCAACAACTTCATTTTAACTTGGATCCAATTAACACCCTTGGTACCAGCAGTCAAAAAGTAAGGACATGCACTGCACTTGGACCTCTCCAAATTATTGAGTAGTCATTATGTCAGTTCGAGGACCAAGGTGCGCCTGACTCAGGCCATCATCTCTCCAATCACTTGCTATGCATCTGAGACCTTGACAGTGAATAGGGATGAAAGAAAAAGAATCAATGTCTTTGAATTGTGGTGTTGGAGAAGAGCACTAAAAATCACACGGACTGCCAAAAGAACAAATATGTCATGCAGAGGGTGCAGCCAGAGTGCTTTTTGGAGGCAAGGATGATGAGGCTTCATCTCACATACTTTTGACATGTTGCTAGGAGGTGCTATTCCTTGGAGAGGGACATGATGCTGGGAAGGGTGGCAGGTCGGTGAAGAAGAGGAAGACCCCAGACCAGCTGGGTTGAAATGGAGACTGCTGCAACGGACTCTAATGTGTTAGGAAGTGTGAGGATGGAGCAGGAAAGGACAGAGTTCAGATCCACTGTTGACAGTCACTATGAGCCATATGAGACTTGACGGCACCTAACAACAACAAGAAGAAACCAGGCCAGGTGCTGATTGTGGAACAGATTATCAACTACTCATATGCAAGTTCAACCTGAAGCTAAAGAAAATTAAATCCACAAGAACCAAAATGTAACCTTAAGTCTATTCCACTTGAATTTAAAAACAATCTCAGAAACAGGTTTAAGTTCTTGAGCACAAATGAGCAAAGACTAAATGAGCTGTTGGAGGATATCAAGAATATTATCCATGAAGAAAGCATAATATGGAAAAGGTCATTACAAAGACAAAGGAGAAAGAAAAGACTGAAATGGCTGTCTGAATATTACACCAGAGCACTGAGTCACCAAAGCAAAGGGAAGATGAACCTGAAGGCTAACTAAGTCAACACCTGTATTGTTCTTATGTGTCATTGAATCACCTGCATCTTATAGTGACCCAACATACATTAGCTCTAAACTCTACCCTATCCTGAGCCAATCTCATCATCTGTGACAGACCTACTCCCATTCCTCCAGTCACTGAGTCAATCCATCTCATTCAGTGTCTTCTCCTCCTATGCTGTCCCTCCACCCTTCTAAGCATGGTGTCCTTCTCCAAGGACTGGTATGTCCTGGCTATATTCCCAGAGAATGTGAGAGAGAGCTTCAAAATCCTTGCCTCCAGGGAGAAGCTTGGTTTCATTCTCTCCAGGACAGAACAATTTGTTCTCCTGGTGGTCCACAGTATGTTAACACTCTTCTCCAGCATGACAACTCAAAGTCATCAATACTTCTTCAGTCATCCTTGGTTATTATTGTCCAGTTTTCAGATGCATAGCTAGTAAACACAAAGACTAAACCCTTGATCAGACACACCTTAGTCTCCAGACTGACTTCATTTCTCCTCAGTACTCTAGGAAAGTCCCTGACAGAAGACTTTCCCAATGCAATTTGTCTTTTGATTTCCTGACTACTGGTGCCAAGACTGTTGACTGTGGACCCAAGCAAGCTGAAGAAGTTAACAATCTCAATCTACTCTATCATGAAACTGCAAACTGGCCCAGTGGTGAGAATATTTGTCTTCTGGATGTTGAGCTTCAATCCATATTTAAGGCTGCAGTCCTTGACATTCTTCAGCAAATGTCTCATGTCCTCCTCATTGTCAGCAAGCAAGGTTGTGTCATCTGTATAACATAGGCTGTTGCTGGAGTCTTCTTCCAATTCTGATGCCACATCCCTCCTCATAAAGTCCAGCCTACTGAATGATCTGTTCTGCATATAGATTTAAAAGGTATGAAGATAGGATCTCTGATGCACACCTTTCTTCATCCTGAACCATGCAGTTTTCCTGCTCTGTTCTGACTTCTGCTTCCTGATCCAAGAATAAGTTCCGCATGAGCACAATTAAGTGTTCTGGGATCCTCATTGTTCTCAAGGTTAGCCACAGTTAGTTGTGATCCACAGAGTCAAATGACTTCGCATACCCAATGAAATCAACATCTATAGAGACTGAAGAGCCAAATCTCTGCTCGTGTCGTGTGTACGAAATTGTATTGCTGGTCCAAAGGCAGAGCATTTCTAGTGACTTGAATCCAGCAATGACTCCACTGGAGAAAGAAGGGTACTTTCTGTGGTTGCCGTGGAAACCTGCTGGAGTGTCAGCTATGAGTTGGTTCTGAGTCATTATACAAAAACTGCTGTCATGAAAAAATTAGTATAATCCTGAAATGAGGATGATTAAACCATAATATAACTGCCAAATTATATCTTCACATACTTGCCAAACTACTGAAAACCATGGCCCAACAGAGATGACGCATATCTTTAATTATCACAGTCAGCATTACACTTGCTTCAGCATTTTGGCATTATTACTATTAATGTGCAAAATTGTCCGAGAGTATATTTTTCTCCCCCCCCCCAAAAGGCGGTTTCCTGCATGGTTTGTCTCCCCAGTCTTTGTCCAGAGGACTCAGAGAAGCTGTGGGACTATGCAGGCATGGACTCAAGGCCCAGCTTAATCTCCAACATTGTGGAAAGAGGCTGTACTTCACTGGGCAGAGCCCTAAGCTCCCCTATGCCACCTGGACAGAGCCTGAGGAAAGAGTATATTTTTCCTTGTTGTAAACACTAAATATTGGATAATAAGAAAGCCAATAAATAAGAGGTTTTTGTGCCCTCCCATGTGTTTTTTAGAGGCAGTAAATAGCACAGGAGGAGATTGCCCCTTCTTCTCTCAAGAGCAGCTGAGGGATTTGAACCACCTGCCTTTGGGATTGCAGCACAACTTCTTACCACTAGTCCACCAAGCTCCCTAAACTAATGGCAGGTGTATATAAACTGAAAAAGACTTGCTGGCAAAAGTAGAGAGTGAGTGAAAGAGAGGCAGAACCTCCTGAGATGGACTGATGCAGTGACTACAGTAAGGGCTTGAGGACGGTGAGATTGTGTGGATGGTGCAAGAAAGGACAAGGTTCTGACCTGTTGTTCCTAAGGCTACAGTGGCTTACAGTCAACTTGACAGCATTTAACAACGTCAACAGATACACGTACTAGCAGAATGCTAGACCTTCACATTCAAAGATGAATAAAAAAGAATCCTGTTGTTGTTATGTGCCATCGAGTCACTTGCGACTCACAGAGACCCTATGTACAAAGCCCTAAACTCTGCTCTGTCCTGTGCCAATCTCACTGTCTCTGACACTCCCATCCCTATTACCCCAGTCACTAAATCAATCCACCTCATAGAGGGCCTTCCTCTCCTGTGCCTGCCCTCCACCCTCCCAAGCATGATGTCCTTCTCCAGTGACCGGTCTCTCCTTACAACATGTTCAAAATATGTTAGATGAAGTCTCAGAATCCTTGCCTCCAAGGAGCCACCCAATTTAACCCTCTCCAGGATGAATCTGTTTGTTTTCCTAACAGTCCATAGTACCCTCAATACTCTTCTCCAGCACCACAGCTCAAAGACATCAATTCTCCTTCTATCCTCCCTAGTCACTGTCCAACTTTCTGACATATAACAAGTGATTGCAAAGACTAAAGCCTGTATCAGATGCACCTTAGTCTCCAGAGTGACACCACTGCTCTTCAGTACTCTTGGAAATTATTTTCTCAGTTTAACACAGCGCTGAGATGTTTTAATTTAAAATGTCTTCTATCCTTTCTGCCACTCCTTATTCTTTCCTATAAGACAACATTAACCACAGTGACATCCTCAAAGGCTTCCGTTTGATATTCATTATAAATATATGTTGTTGTTTACTCTTGAGTTGGAACTAACAGATAGCTGACTTTTCAGTGCGCTTTCAGAGACAGTTAATTAACAGGAGATTGCCCAAATTGTGCACCTTTGGGACTGCAGCACAGCTTCTTGCTACTAGGCCACCAGAGCTGTATTTATTATATGGTGGCATAGTCCACAGACAGTTGTGCTGTTAAACAAAAAGCAGTGCTTTTTTTGTAATTTGCATCTACCAGAAGTTCTAACAGAGAAAGATGATAATCTTTTCCAGTGCAATTTACAGCCTTAGAAAATCCACTGGAGTGCTGGGTATGAGTTTGTTACCACTTGACTGCAACAATATATGTATCAAATATATACACTATATTTATGTATGTCTGTATACACACATATTACATGTATGTGTGTGTACTTTTCCTTTTTATTTAAAAGTATACTCCAAAATTTAGATTCATTTTTTGAGAAGGGGTACATTTTGGTAGGAAAAGTGAGTTTTGCCTTGACCCCTAAGGCATGAAAGCGAGTCTGTATATGTAGAAATTTGCTGGAGCACATGGTGGAGGCTAAGAGGAATAGAAGATGAGTTTAGAGAGCAATATGGAAGATATTACATTTAAAACAACAGCCCTTCAAGGGAATGATCAATAATATGGTCACTGATGAAGTCTACTGCTTAAAACCCAATTTCCTTCCCCACTCTGAAATATATATGTTGAGGAAATAATTGTAGAAGCTGGATTATATGAAAAAGAATGTGGTATCAGGATTGGAAGAAGATTCATTAATAACCTGTGTCATGCAGATGGCACAACTTTGCTTGTAGAATGTGAATAAGACTTAAAACAACTACTGATAAAGATAAAAGATTACATCCTCCAATATGGATTACATCTCAACACAAAGAAAACAAAAATGTTCACCACTAGACCAAAAGGCAACATGAGGATAGATGTTGCAAAAGACTGAAGTTGCCAATGACTAATTTTACTTGGACATAAAATCAACACCCATGGTAACAGTAGTAAAGAAATAGAGGTGTTACATTGGACAAATCTGCTGTCAAGGACTTATTTAAAAGGTTAAAGAGCAAAGATATCACTTTAGATACAATCCCAATGTCACATTTTTCTTCACACAGTCTAGCTTCTTGAATAATTTGCTCAGTATATATAGAAAACAGGTATGGGGAAAGGATAGAGTCCTGAAATATGCCTTTTTACAGAAGCTCATTACCAGCAGTCAAAACAAGGTTAAGTGTGAAGCAGACTGTCAATTACTCACCTGAAAATTCAAACTGATGCTGAAAAAAATGAAAACAAATCCACAAGAGTCGAATTATGATTTTATTTTGTCTGAATTTCAAAACCACTTCAAGAATAGATTTGCTGTGTTGAACTCTAGAAGCTGAAGAACAAATGGGTTATGGGGAGATATAAAAAACATCACACACGATGAAAGCAGAAAGTCAATAAAAAGAAAAGAAAAAAAGAAACCAAAATGAATGCTAAAAGAGACCCTGAAGAGACCTTGGCTGACATCCAAGCAGATATATGCACACCCATGTTTATTGCAGCTTGGTTCACAGTAGCAAGGAGTTGGAAACAACCTAAGTGCCCATCAACAAACGAATGG
>NW_006399872.1:9521320-9522492 GCF_000299155.1 Elephantulus edwardii
AACAAACTGGGAGGAGGGTAGAGAGAATAGTGCAACAATGAATGAATGGAAACCCAAAATCTCTGTAAATGTTTATGAAAATTAATAAAATATAGAAAAAAAGATATTCTGCAACTTGCTCTTCAATGTAGAGAAGCCAAAACAAAGGGAAGAAATTATTAAAAGAATTAAAAAAATAATTTAACAGAATTTTTCAAAGGGCAGCTACAGAAGAC
The DNA here is from genome assembly GCF_000299155.1 of Elephantulus edwardii. NCBI lineage: Eukaryota > Metazoa > Chordata > Mammalia > Macroscelidea > Macroscelididae > Elephantulus > Elephantulus edwardii. The sequence goes on from NW_006399872.1 coordinate 9,521,536, forward strand.
ATAGCCAAGTATTATAATGAAATTTGCAAACCTGGAGTTAGAAAATCCAAAGGGAAGAACATATTCTGTATTTATCAGAAAGAAGTGGAAAAAAACCCTGCAAGTCTCATGTTGCAGTACCAATTGGTTCAATAGGTCAAACACTGAATGACACAGAAAGTATCAAAAGAAGATGAAAGGAACACGCACATGATACAAAAAGGAAAAAAAGTCATCAGTGCTGAATTAATTCAAGATGGAGCATACGATCAAGAACTAATGGTACTAAAGGAAAAATGCTAAGCTGCACTGAGCCTTTAGCAAAAATAAGATCCCAAGAGTGGATGAAATACCAATTGAGGTGTTTCAACAAACATTTGCAGACCTAGATATGCTCACTAATCTATGCTAAGCAATTTGGAAGACAGCTACCTGGCCAACTTACTGGAAGAGATCCATATCTGTTTCCATGCCAAGAAAAGGTGATCCCGCAGAGTGCAGAAATTATTGAACAGTATCATTAACATTACATGCAAGTAAAACCTTATTGAAGATTATTTTAAAATGGTTGGGCTATTACATTGACAGGGAACTGTCTGAAATTCAAGATGGATTCAGAAAAGGCCATGGAACAGGGGGTATCATGGCTAAGGTGAGATGGATCCTGGCTGAATGAAGATAATTCCAGAAAGAGGTTTACTTCTGTAATATTGAGTATTCAAAGGCATTAAACTATGTGGATTGTAATAAATTATGGATTTTATTAAGAATGAGATTTCTACAACATGTAACTATATGCATGAGGAAGCTGTACATAGACCAAGAAGCAGTCATTCCAACAGAACAAGGGCATACTGTTGTTGTTGTTATATGCCGTCGAGTTGCCTGCGACTCATAGCGACCCTATGTACAACAGCCCTAAACTCCGCTCTGTCCTGTGCCAATCGCACTGTCTCTGACACTCCCATCCCAATTATC
>NW_006399872.1:9523902-9577540 GCF_000299155.1 Elephantulus edwardii
TGCTCATATGTTGTTTCATGAATTTTTTCTGTGTCTTCCAATTCTTTTCGATACAGTGACTCAGTATATTCCTTCCATCTTCTTTTAATACTTCCGGGATCATTTAACGTTCTGCCGAAAGCATCCTTGATTATAGCAACTCGAGGTTTGAATTTGTTCTTCAGTTCCTTGAGCTGCATTTTTTAAAATCAGGTAAAAAGAGAAGATACTAGAAGCTAACATATTAATAAATCTAGGAAACCCTATGAACCTAGAGAGAGGATGAAAGGCACCCAAGAGTCGTGGACCCTCCTTCATAGGATTGCTATGACTCGCCTGCAACTAGACGGCACTTTACAACAATAACATCAACATAGAGAGATCAGCTGGCCCAGTGGACAGAAAGCGATGCTACCAAGCCAAAGTGGGTGACTTTTAATCCGTGGCCCTTGGGCCTGTCTTTCATTATTTTTGTTCAGACATTCCTCTAGGTCTTATAGCCCTGGTGTACAAGTTGCTGCACTATGGTCACTAGTGGTTGCTATGAGGCTGAACACTGTGACACTGATGTATCAGATGTGTTAATGGTTGGCTACCCAATGCAGACAAAGAGTGAGGTGGAGCTCTCCAATTAAAACAAGCTTGGAAGAAGGAGTGGCATCCACTTCCATAATAGTTTGCCTCCGGAAACCCTATGAACCTGGAGAGAGGATGGAAGCCACTTGCCTCCGGAAACCCTATGAACCTGGAGAGAGGATGGAAGCCACCCAAGCATTGAGGACTCTCCTTCATAGGGTCGCTATGAATTGCCTGTGACTTGACAGCACTTAACAACAACAACAAAAACAGGGAAACTTAAAATCGGCCAGTTCTGCTGGTTTATTCTTTGCCATGTTCCCATTTCCAGAAGAACATTTAAACCATCTATCTCCACATCCAAAAATTTTGGAGGATAATTTTGGTCTGAGGATTAACAGCTTAGAGAAATTGTTTTTGGAGGATTCATTCAAGCTCTATGGATCCAGAGAGTCTGGATTCCATAAAAAATTGAAAATTATGAATTATTATCTTCACTATAGCACTGGTCTGTGCATTGCTGTACAGAGGTAATTCATGGTTGCTGTGATGCTAAACATTGTGACACTAATATGTCAAACGTGATAATGGTTACCCATGGTGGACAGTGTTTGGTGGAGCTTCCCGAATAAAACAAGCTTGGAAGCAGGAGTGGCATCCACTTCTGACATGACTTGCCTCTAGAAACTCTATGAACCGTGCTCAGGTCTTTCATTCAAAGGGTCACTATGAGTCATCTACGACTTGATGGCACTGAACAACAACATCGTCTCCACAATGGAAGCCCACTGAGGAAAATCAAGAAATTAGCTTTAGTTATGCCAGTCATATTCATAGCATCTAGTAGTTCATAGTCATTGGGTTATGAATATCAGAGAAACCAGAAAATAAGCAAAAGCAATCTTTAAGGGGTCACAAGCAATATCATGAAATATTACAGGCCTGCATTCAAAACTCTATTATTCTGAAAACAATTCTAATGACCTTCCTCATCTAGTTGGATAATGAATAAAGAAGGCCAAAGACTATCAGATACTTTTAAGTTACACTGTTGGTGAAAAATATTGAATTGTGAACCACCAGAGGAATGAAGAACCCTGTTCTGGTAGAATAGTAGTCAGAAGTCTCCTTTTAGACATGTATGGAGAGACTTCATCTCACATACTTTGGAAATATTACCATTAGGCACCATTCCCTGGAGAATCACATCATGCTTAGTAAAGTTGCTGTTAGGTGCCTCTGAGTTGAGTATGACTCATAGTGACCCTACAAACAACAGACCTCAACTCTGTCCTATTTTCTGCTATCCCTATCATCTCTGATATACTTGAGCCCATTGCTGTAGTGTGTTAATCTATCTGGTTGAGGCTCTTCCTCTCTTTCACTAATTCACCCCCCTTTCCAAGCATGATTTCCTCTTCCAAGAAACAGCCCTTCATAACAACATGCCCCAAGTATGTGAGATGAAGCTTCTCCATCCTTGCCACCAAGGAGTACTCTGGCTGCACATGTGCAAGTTATACATGTTTGTTCTTTTGGCAGTCCATGGAAATTCAGTACTCTTCTCCAATACCTCAACGCAAAGGCACCGATTCTTTTTCTATCATCCGTATTCATTGTCCAGTTAGAAGGTAGCTGGGGGGAAGGCTTCAAAAAAGGTGTACTGACACAGTGGCTGCAACAACCAGTTCAAACACAGCAACAACTGTGAGGATGAGACAGCACTGTAGTGTTTCATTCTGTGGTACATATGTTTACCACAAGTAAAAAACTAAGACGTAACAACAACCTTCCTTACTCATACAGTTTAGAAGTCCATACAGCTTATATAGTCTGAATTATTAGTGACTGACTGTGACAACGTGTCACTTAGGTATGTCTTGCTGGTGATATGGAATCTGACCCACAGCTGACCCTCCTGTGGGTTTTTAAAGGTAGTTAACTGCACAGGAAGAAATTGCCCAGATTCTAAAAATCAAGGAATATTTCTTTTTAAAAAATCCAGCCAAAGTAAGATGCTTTGAGAGATTTTTTACATCATATTAGAAAACTATGCTGAGGACTATAAAAGGTATACTTTAGAAAAACACTAAAGGTCCCTATACACAGAAGTAGTAAGTTTTCTGCTTTTCAATGTGATGCTATTCAGACTGATATAACAGTCTAGCTGTCATATTAGAAAAAATGTGATAACAATAGAATTTTTTATATTTCATAAATCCAGCACATAACTTGGATTTAATCATAGAACCATGATTCAACTACAGATTTCAAAAGAAGAATTAGGTTTGATTCTTTTCGTCTTTCTTCTATGAGGCACAGCAGCCTTGGGGCATGATTGCTGACTGCTGTGACTAAATACTTTTTTGAGTAAATCAAGTGCCTTTTAAAAACAAGTAGTACGTTTGCACATTGGCCCTTCCGTGCCCAGAATTCAAAATTCTTAGAGGACTTAACCACATACTTCAAAGAAACTATTTTAGATTTAATTTTAATCTTATTTTCCAGTACAAGGAACATGTGCAACCAAAATCATAGATTTGTGGACTTGAAAAGGACAGTATTATGTATTTCTTCAAACTTAAAAACACCCTACATTTAACAGATCGAAGAATATGAGCAGTTCTGTTTAATTACACATACAGACCATAACCAAATCTCTTGCTGTTCAGTCAGTGTCAGCTCAGGAGTACCTCATGTGTATGAGAGCAGAATTGTGCTCCTTAGAATTTTCAACAGCTGATCTTTTAAAAGGAGATTGCCAAGGGAGCTCTGGTGGTCTGGTGGCAAGAAGCTGCACTGTAATCACAGAGGTAGGTGGTTTGAATTCACCAGATGCTCTGCTGGAGAAGGAGGTGCAATCTCATCCTATACAAGTCAGATCTGATTTGACAGTACACACACACACACACACACAAAGGATAAAATAAGGAAAAAATAAATAAATAAATAAAAGGGGATTGCCAGACCTTTCTTCCAAAGTGCTTCTGAGCAAACTTAAACTGTTAATCTTTTTGTTTGCAGCTGGGTGAGTTGACCAGGGATTACTCAAGGATTCAACTTATCTGCGTACATATTATAATAACTAGGTAGATAAACAGGGCAAAATTTTCCCTGTCAACAAAGGTGCTTTTGGGCAAATGAAAGTGAAGTGATGCCTTTCCGTCCCTGTTGCTGCTGAGGTCGCACGCGCGAGGCCTGCCCACCGCCACCGCCGAGATGCGTTATGTCGCCTCCTATCTCCTGGCCGCCCTTGGGGGCAATTCCTCCCCCAGGGCCAAGGACATCAAGAAGATCCTGGACAGCGTGGGCATCGAGGCCGACGACGACCGGCTCAACAAGGTCATCAGTGAGCTAAGGGGGAAGAACATTGAAGATGTCATTGCCCAGAGTATTGGTAAACTTGCCAGCATGCCTGCTGGTGGTGCTGTGGCCATCTCCGCAGCCCCTGGCTCTGCAGTACCTGCTGCCAGCTCTGCCCCAGCTGCAGCAGAGAAGAAAGAAGAGAAGAAGGACGAGTCTGAGGAGTCAAATGATGACATGGGCTTTGGTTTGTTTGACTGAGTCCCCTTCCTGCAAATAAAGCCTTTTTATGTAAAAAAAAAAAAAGAGTGAAGTGACTGAGGTTTCATTTTTCCTCTTTCTAGATTGTTAGGATTTTTACAATAAGAAAATTTTCTTAAGCAATTTTAAGCACATTTTTTAAAATTCTACATCATCCTTAAAGTTCTACAGGAAAGAAAATTATATCTCTCTTCTTGGTAATAGTGTTTTTCATGGATAAAAGCTAGTAATTTGATTTTAGGTAACTTAAGTCAATCTACCACAAATTAAGGTCTTTATCATGTCTGATTTTTAAGGGGCATAGAGAACTAGTGTTTTCCTACAGAATGTATTTTCAAATATATTTTAAGAAAAAAAGTCTTTGAAATCAATACATATCTTGAAGTTTCCAAGTGAAACAGACATAGGTGGAGCTGTGCCTTGCCTACTCACGCCTGGTTCTCTTGGCAAGTGGAGAACATTTTGAAAACTACTTAGGTAAATATTCTTTTATATTCTCAACTGTGCTTGTGAAATCAGACTTCTCTTTTCCAGATAAACACATTTGTGTAAATGTTCAAAGGTATTGTCATATATTGTTGTTGTTATGTACAAGTGAGTCAGAACTAACTCATAGCTGACTCTCCAGCAGGTTTTCAGAGGCAGTAAATCACATAGGGGGAAACTGCTCATCTTTCTCCTGAGGTATAGCTGGTGGATTTGAACAGTGTACCTTCGGGATGGCAGCACAATTCCTTTCCACTAGGCGACTTAGCTCACTACTGTTATATATTAGACACAATGAAACACAAACTTGCAAATATTCACAGGTCAATTAAAACATGCTCACTGTTAACAAAGGAAGCTCTAGTGGCTTAGTCGTAAGCAGTGCTGCAAACCCAGAGGTACTGGCTCTATCTTGGGCTAAAGGGGGAAAGACAGACTATCTCCTTTTGTATATGATATACAGTCCCGGAAAGTCCACTGGGAGGTTCAGTCATGAGTTAGTTCCACTCCTTGGTACATTAACAACAATGTAACAGGGTTAACAAATTGAATTAGAGCTAAAAGACAATTTCATAGATATGTTGTTTTTGTTATAAACCACTGATTAGGAATTTATAGCTGACTCTCCAGCAGATTTGCAGAATCAGTAAATTGTACAGGAGAAGAACACCCATCTTTCTCCCACAGAGCAGCTGGTGGATTTGTCCTTAGATTGGCAGCGTAGCTTCTTCCTACTAGACCAACAGAGCTCACGACTTGGATAAGGACTGGTTATTAATGTTAGTTTTCAGTATGTGACCTGGACAGGTGAACATTTAAGGAAGGGTTCTTCTTGATCAGTGACTGTAATGGTGGGCCCAAATATGTCAGATGGTGAGGACAGCACAGGAGAGGGCAGGGTCCAGATCCACTGTTAAATGGTAGTTATGAATGGGCTGGAACATAGCAGAGGATGGCATAGGGTAGGGCAAAGGTTATCCTGACCTTCAGAGGGTTTTTATGAGTTGATGTCAACTTGGCAGCACCGAACAACTATCACACCCTGAGTGCTTATTAGATATGCCATGCTGATTGTCACAATGACTCCAACATTTGGTGTTCACTCATTCATGGTCCTCACTATCATATGGCATTTCTATGTAAAACATACAGGGGGAAAAAAATCCAGGTTTTCTGTTCCGCTTAACAGTAATATTAATTTTCCAAAAGAAGCTGAACCAACCCAGCAGTAAGGAATTTAGATCAAACTGCAGCACAGGGCTTAAAACTTTGTCAATAAATTACTGATGACTAAGAACATTTCCCTTAATGAAAACCAGCTTATCTGAAAGTGCTTGGCCCCAACCATTTGGGGCCAAGTTACCAAGAGAAAATAGCTACTATTATATTTGGTTAACCGATATGGTGATTTTGTTGAATCACCACTATTAAACACTATACAATGAGATAAGAATAAAAAGAAATGACCTTTAATGCATTGGACAAATCTGCTGCCCAGGGCCTTTTTAAAGTGCCAAAGAACAATGATATCCGTTTAAAGGCTAAGTTGCGGTGAACCCAAGGTTATTATCTGTTGATTTATATGCCTGTGGAAGTTGGACAATGAATAAGGAAGACTGAAAGGAATTGATGCCTTGAAGTTATGATGCTGGTAAAATATACTGAATGTGTCATAGACTATCAAAAGAACAAATAAATTTGTCTTAAAGTTGTACAGCCAGAGTGCTCCTTAGGTAGTAACCGAGAGCCAATACTTATTTCCTCTTCTCCAATTTCTTTCCCTAACAAGCATAAATGTATTTAATTGGAAGTTTAAAGCATTATTTCTAGGCCTAGTAATATCAGAGGGAGTTCTGGGGGCTTTGTGGTAAGGAGTTGTGCTGTCAACCCAAAGGCTCAAGTTCAAATCCCCCAGCAGCTCTGCAGGAGAAAGATGGGTAATTTTCTCCTGTGCAATTTATTGCCTCTGAAAATCCCAGTGGAGGGCCAGCTGTGAGTTGGTTCTTACTTGATGGTACATAACAACAACTAGTATCAGACTCTCCAGAGATGAGACCTAGGAATGCATATAAAAACCTCCCAAGTTTGGCAGACGTTATTAATTACCTACTAATAATTAAGGGAGCTCTGATGGCCTAGTGTTAAGAAGCTGAGCTGCAATCTCAAAAGCTTGTGGTTCGAATTGACCAGCTGCTCTACAAGAGATTGATGTAATTTACTGCCCCTAGAAACCCACTGGAGGGCAGCTATGAGTCAGTTCTGACTCGATGGGACACAACAATAACTCAACAAGCATGTATTCATGGATATCAGTGTGTTCCTTCCTTAGCCTTAAAAATTTATTATGACTGGTATAAGTAAATCTTTCTAAGGCCAATCTTCTTTGTCTTTTGCTGTTGTAAGGATAAATATTTTTTACAAATGGAAAAGGACTGGACAAGAACTGCATCTTAGAGCTAGCACATCAAGAAAAAGTCAGTGATATCACAGATTAAGAAAATCCTGAAACCACTTACCTCCAGGTTTTGTTGTGTAAGGGAGGTCAACATTCTCTTTTTTTGCTTGAGAAAAGTGTGGGTTTTTTAAGGCACTTTTAGACAAATAATCTGTTAAAACTCACTGCTATCAAGTCAATTCCAACTCACCGTAATCCTAAAAGACAGAGTAGTGACCTGGAGGATTATGAAGGCTCTGTATCTGTTGTATGAAATCATATTGCCACATCTTCTGTGATGCAGCCAGTGAGTTCATACCACCTACTATTTATAGAGTAGTGCTTAACCATCACACTACCAGCACTTCTCAAAGAGCCAGTCAAAAGCATCATGACAAATGTTAACAAGAGATTTTAATGTAGTCAGTTTTGAAAGAAGACTAATTTACATGTTTCTTTGGTTTACATGTTTCTCTAGTTGTTTCATTATATCTTAACCTAACATTTTATTGTGTTTAAGATGAAAGCTGGTGCTTCATTTACCAATTTCTACACAAATTATTCATTGATATTGGTTACATTGTCTACAACAGGTTAATCATTCCCATCCCATTTGGTTGTGCCATTTCTAGCATTGCATTTTCCCTGTTCCTCTCTATCCTAATCTTTGCTTTAATTTTTGACCATTGCTTTGTTGTTGTTATGTGCTGTTGTATTGGCTGTGACTCATGGTGACCCTACAAACAGTGCACCCGAACCTTCCCTAGCCATTGTCACCATCTATAACATATGTTAGCCTGCTGTTTTAATCACTATATGTTCCATTTTGTTGAGGGTCTTCCTCTCTTACAGTGACTTTTCCAAGCATGATGTCCTTCTCAAAGAACTGACCTCTCTTAACAACGTGCCCAAAGTAAGGGAAATGAAATTTCACTATCCTTCCCTCTCAAGAGCATTCTGGCTGCACCCTCTCCAAGATATAATTGTTTGCTCTCCTGGCGGTCATGGGATAGTCATCACTCTTCTCAAGCACAACTCAAAGACACAGATTCTTCATTTGTTGTCTTTAGTCATTATTCAACATCCAGATGCGTGACAAGTAACTGAAATGACCATGGCTTGGGCCAGGCTCACCCTAGTTTTAAGTTGAAAGCATTATTCCTTAGTCCTTTGGAGAGGTCCCTGACAGCAGATTTTCTCAACGCAATACATTTACTGACTGCTAGTACCAAGGTGTTGATTTTGGATCCAAGTAAGATGCAATTGTTGACAGTTTCAATCTTCATCTGTCATGATGCCGCCTACTGGCCTTACTGGCCCAATGGTAGGGATTTTTGTTTTCTTGATGCTGAGATGTAGTCCATATTGAAGGTTGCAGTATTTGATCTGCAACAAATATTTCTTCCTTTGTGTGTGTGAGTGTGTGTGTGTGTGTGTGTGTGTGTGTGTGTGTGTCGGATCTGACTGGTGCAGGAGGAGATTGCCCCTTCTTCTTCAGCAAAGCATCTGGTGGATTTGAACCACGTATCTCTGAGATTGCAGTGTAGCTTCTTGCCAAGAGGCCACCAGAGCTCCCTTTGCAGCAAATACGTCTAGTCTCTTAAATTCAGCAAGCAAGGTTGGTGTCATCTGCATCAAGTAGGTTACTGAAGAGTATTCCTCTGATCCTGATGCCACATTTTAAAAAGTCTAAGTGCATAATTAATTTGTTCAGCATACAGATTGAGTAAATATGGAGTAAGGGTACATCCCTGATGCAAACTTTTCTTAATTTTAAACTGTGAAGTGTTGCCTTGCTATTCAACTGCTGGTTTGTCTAGGTATAGGTGTTACATAAGCAAAATTAAGTGCTTTGGAATTTCCATCCCTCTCAATGTTAGCCATAGTTGGTTGTGAACTTGTTGTTTGACCATTAGTTTCCATATGTTGTGGCTGTTAGGTGCCCTCAATCAAATAAGACTCCTATCTTAGTCACCGTGTGAAAAACAGATCTGAACCCTGTGCCATTGTCATCATTTCTGGCATTTTCAGCCCATAGCTGCAGCCCCTGTGTCTGGCTGAAAGTCTTTGTCTCTTTCACCAATCCTCCATCTTTTTAAAAATCATGTCCCATTTCAAAGAATAGCCTCTCCTAACAACATGCCCAAAGTATGTGAACCAAATTTTATCATATTTGCCTCCAAGGAGCACTCTGGCTACACTCTCTTTTGGCAATCCATGGGATATTTTGTACTCTTCTCCAGAACCACATCTCAATGGCATAAATCCTTCTTCTGCCATCCTTATTCATTGTGCAGCTCTCAAATGTAAGCAACTGAGTAGACCACAGCCTGAATCAGGTGCACATTTTTCTCTACACTGACATCATTGCTTTTTAGCACTCTGGAGATGTCAATTGGCACCCTATCAATTCCTGGAGCCTTATAATTCACCCCCCCCCCCCAGTGCCTTCAGGACAGCTTGAACTTCTTCCTTCATTACCACTGGCTCTTGATCAAATAGTACTTCCTGAAATATTTCAGTATTGACCAATTCTTTTTGGTACAGTGATTCTATATATTCCATCTATCTTTTGATGCTTCCTGGATCATTCAAGATTCTGGCCATAGCACCTCTCAGTATTGCAACTCAAGGCTTGAATTTGTTTTTCAGTTGAAAACTTAAGAAATGCTCACTGAGTTCCCTTTTAATTCTCCAATTCCATCTCTGTATATTCTGCTATAAAACTTCAGATTATCTTATTAAACTGTTCTTTTGAATCTTTTATTCCAATTTTTAGTTCTTTATCACTTTCCTTTGTTTTGGCTTCTTGATGCTCTAGTGCCATTTTCAGAATCACTACTGACATTTATTTTGGTTTTTTTTTTTTTATTCCTCCTGTCTTTGTAATGACTTTTCACAGATGTAATGGCTCTCTTCCCAGATGATACTCTTGCTGTCATCCCACAACTCATCTGGTCTTTGATCATTAATATTCAATCTCTCAAAAGTCTTCTGAAAATTATTTTTAAATTCAGGTGGTATTGACTTAAGTTCACATTTTGGTTTTCATGGACTTGTTTCCATTTTCTTCAGCCTTCATGTGAACTGTCACATGAGTATTGGATGGTCTGTTCCACAGTTAACACCTAGTTTAATTTGGGATGCTGATATTGAGCTTCTCCATCCATTCCTTCCACAGGTGCAGTCAATCTGATTTAGTGCAATCCATCAGGTCAGGTCCATGTGTAAAGTCACTGTGTTTTTTTTAGAAAAGGTATTTGCAATGAATAAATCATTGAGTGGACAAAATTTGATCATTCGATTTAGGTCTCATTTCTGTCATCAAGTACTTTCTACCTGTCCACCATGGCTGACCCTTCTGGCATCCTCCTTCATTGTTTCCAACTTTTGCAATCCAGTCCTAAATTACCAGCATCGTGATAACACATATGGCCATTTTGGATTGCAAAATTTGGTTAAAATCCTCAATTTCCTCCCTGTTTGGCTTTAGCAGTTGGAGTATAAGGTCGAATCACAGTCATATCAACAGGTCTTCATGGTGTGTATATGGATAGTATCCTATCATTCACAACACTGTACTTCAGGCTAGAATTTAAAATTGTCTTTTATAACTATGAATGCAACCATACCTCTGTCTTTCATTTCTGGCATAGCAGATCATGTACTAGTCTGATTCCAAGTGACCAATGCCAGTCCATGTTATCTTACTAATGCCCAGAATGTCAATTGCATATATTCCATTTTATTTTTCACTACTTCTAGTTAGTTTTCCTACAGTCATACTTCACACATTCCATGTTCCAACTAGTAAAGGATGTTTGTAGCTGTTTATCTTCATTTTGATTGACTTCCAATCTGGACTCTACTGCTAATACAATAGCCACCTATGCTCCTCTATTGTTTATGGGATTTTCAGAGGCCTGTTATTTCAGCAATGGACAATTACTGCCACAATCAGAAGGCAACCACAAGGGTAAAGAGTTCAAGAATACTAGTGCAGCTGGGACCTTGATGATGTCTGGACAGGAGACACAAACAGTGTTCACCACCTCTCTCACCTGCTCATGACTGGCAGTATCAACAATGCTGAGTGCTGCTGTGACCACTGCTGTAACTGCTTCCTAACACTGACAGTGCCACAGACATTCCCTTGGCTTTCTTTCTTTACTTGCAGAAAAAGAAAGCTGAAAATAGCAAGAAGGTAGCTTATGCCATACTCTCATCTTTACTATTTCAGGCAATGTGACTATGGGAGAAACTTTAATTTTGTATCCAGAGTGTTAGGCTCCAAAAGAACAACAGGAACATGGAGACAAGGGCCCAAGAAAGAAGCAGAAAAACAGAACCGGGCCACAACCTCGGGCGAACTCCCCTCCTCACTCCAGAGTTCTGCAACTGGAATGAGGGACACCAGGACTTTGGGGAAGCACATCAACTGCTGCGACCTTGGAGAACACCCATGATCACCATGGAGGAAAGAATCATCATCAACCAGAATACACCATTAACTGCAAAGGCAAGAAAATGAAGATTAGAGCTGCCACAGATTATAGATTAGGAGATCCCATAAAACGGAAACTCTGCCTCTACACTGAGATTCCTTCTCACTTATAAGAGAGGATCTTTTATCTGACTCTGAAACAGTGTACTGTCACTGGCTGTTTCTATATTTTACTAATAAACCTGCCAATATTCACTTTTGACTTTTTAACTTGATACTTAATCCCAGAACATTTAACTGTGCTCATGCGAATAAGGAGACAGAAGAATCAATGCTTTTCTGTTGTGGTGTTGGAAGAGAGTACTGAATATACCATGGACTGCCAAAAGAACAAGCAGATGTATCTTGGAAAAGGTGCAATCAGAGGCAAAGGTGATAAAGCTTGGTCTCACATACTTTGGGCATGTTGCTGAGAGGTTTATTCCTTGGACAGGGGCATCTTGCTTGGAAAGGTCTAGGGTCAGCAAAAGAGAGGAAGACTCTCAACCAGATGGATTGTCACGGTGAGTGCAGCAATGGCTCGAGTGTAAGAGATTGTGAGAAGAGAACAGGGTTCATATCTGTTGTTCACTGGGTTGCTATGAGTCATACTTGATGGCACCTAACCATAACAACATTTCACTTTTGTTTCTGTGTGTGGCAACCTTCTTATGGGGGAATTTACTGGTCTCCTTTGAGTTGTTCAGTTCTGGGCATTTTCTACAATGTTACAGGAACCTAAGACGAAGTAGCTGGATACAAGTCTGGGAAATGTCTTTAGCTTTCCAGTGGATGAATATATAAAAGCAGGTGGGAAGAGACGTGTCCCAGACTTACAGACCTAAAACAGCAATGGGCATAGATTTCATCACAATTGATGATGACTCAATTCTACTTAGTCTAGAAAATGCCTTCTACGGAAGCCCAAAAATCCCCAGAGGATGCAAATAAATGGTTAAGTGCTTGAACAGTAACAGAGTTTGATGGTTTGAAACCACCCAGAGGTGCCACAGAGAAAAGCCTGGTGATGCTATTAACAGTCACAGCCATGAAAACCCCATGAAATAGTTCTCTCTGTACACACAGGGTTGTCATGGTCAGGGTCAACTCTATGGCAACTTCTTTTTTTTGTTATTTTATGTAGAAGATTTGGAAAAATTATAAAAATATAGTCAACAAGGTCATAATTCTGAAGGCCTTAGTGTATGTGCAAGAATAGAAATTATATGAATTAGTTCCTTTGAGTCATTGGCAAAAGATGAACCACAAGGTACATAATGACTTGTTTAAGTAATTTCTGACCCACTGGATATTATGCACTTTCAGCATTGTATTTAATTAATATTTGTATTTCTTGTTTTCACATGTTTTGGGCACCGTGAGGACAGAGGAATTTGACTTCCTGAGCTATAGCACACCAGAATGAACTGTGTAGCAACAGTAACATTATCTGAGAGAGGCCCTCATTGTAGACAAGAGGGGTGGAGAAGAAGACTGACCTGGCCAAGATAGTAGCTCGGCCCAAAGCTGGTGGTGTCAATTTCTTGATGAAGGAAAACTGTAAAGAACTGATTCCTCATATAAATTTTTCAGGGCAAAAAAAAAAAAAATCGAAGCAGAGGAGTGGGTGAGATAAGAATGAAGTAAGAGAAGTCACAGCCTAACACTGTGCTTCAAGCAGCTGGTGATTACACTCTCCAGTCAATAGGATCTAATAAGCATTGTTAAAGACAGACAAAGACAGATGTCTGGGTGATTTGAAAATTCAAACAAAAAAATAGGGGAAGGAGGGGCAGAAAAAGGAGAAGGGGTGAAAAAGACGGGGATAGCAGTGATTAGTGGATGGAAGGGGGAGGTAAAGTTATAAGAAGGGTTCAATAGGGACTTGAAAAGATAATAGTAGACATAGAGCAACTGTAATTAATGATATATAATGTATATGAATGATTTTATAAAACACAACGTACTGTGCAAAACACGACGTATATTAATTATATGCAAATTAGTAAAAGATCTTAAAACCTTACCAACAAAAACAAACAAGCAAAATTCCCTAGTAACACTAACAGCAACCGCATAGATCAGCATACACACACACACCTGCGTGCGTCCCAGTGGGTACACAGTAAGAAGCTGGATCCCAGCTCCCAGGCCCCGCTCGTTTTAAGAGGTCCCCGCCATCACCCCTGGGTTTATTAGCTTCGTGTTCTCCGCAGCCACTCACCGCACAGTCTCCTGCGTTGAGTACCCAGCTTGGCTCGACTGATTTTGAGACAAGAGAAATGAAGCCTGCCCGGGAGATGGGAGGGGACCGCTCCACGTTGGGCTCCCGGGTGGGCGCATCGTCGCAGGCGGGGCCGGGATTACTCCTATCATCACATGGCTCGGGTAGGCGCGGGGCCGGCCCTCAGGAGCCCCGCCTTCTTCGCGGGAGGCGGGAGCCAGCGGGCGCGGGAGGCTGTCTGGGGAGCTACCCCCAGCAATCTCATCTCATCTCGGGGTGACCGTCCCGCGCGCTCTCCGCTCGGATTCAGATCAAGTGGCATGGTGTCAGGGTCGTGCGCGATGTGGCGGAGCACTGTTTCCAAGCGCCCCACCGTGCTGCCTTCTCCTGGGCTGTGGTGCTAGGCCGCCTTCGCATCCAACTCACCAGACTCAATCAATGAAGGAGCCCACTTCCCTAGACCTCACATGGGTTTCGCCAGTCCCTGATGCCAGGAAGAGCGCGTTCCCGCGGGTAGCTCAGAGTATAAGTTGCCCGGAGAGCGCAGGCCCAGGCGCCAAGTACTGGAGAAACGCTGGGCAATAAAGCGTACAGCACCTGACTCTTTGGAAGCCAGCAAAGTGTAGACAGGGCAGCCAGTAGCTTAGTTTACCGTGGTCGAAATAAACCTCTCAGAGCCATGATAGCACACTGGCCAAACGCTGGCTGCTAATTTAGAGGTCTGATGTTAGCTCTACTAGTGGCTCTGCGGGGGAAAAGACCTTTGAATCGTCTGTAAAGATAACAGCAAAACACCCCTATTGAGTTTTCTCTATTACATGCAGTTACTGTGAGTCTGAACTCATGCCTGGGCACCTAACCACAAACCAACTTCTAAATCTTGTATTTTTTCCCACTCCATCTTTTAGAAGTGTCTTCTCAGGAGCAGTGGAACAGGATTTTTTAGACGAAAGTTAAAAGCGACCCTTCAAGTTGATTTATATATCAGAAATGAAAGTTTTCTTATCTGTTTTTCACGCCTTTAAGCAAGTAGTATTGGTTCATTTTTAAGGACCACTCTAAGATCAAACTCCCATTTCTTCATTAGGTGAAGCCACTCACTACTTCTACTGTCAGTTCCTCTCTTGTGGAGAAGAATGTACAGGCCTTGGTTTTTCCTACATGACCTTCAGGGAGTCTAAAATTCTTTTCCTAAATGGAACTTTGTCTCGAAATTTGCAAAAACCGTGCATATCATCTTACTTCCTCTTGCCACAGAAATGATCTCTATTTTTCCTTTTCTATTAGTTATATGATCTTTGAGGCTACAACATACAATTTGATCAACATGACTTGGGAGAAAAATCAGACCTTTTGGCTGAATGTTAGAGTTTTAGAATGTTCCATTGTTTATATTAATAGTTTCTGAGAGAGCATTGTATAGAAGTTCTGTTGTATAAATTCCTCTTGGGTTTGTTTAGGATCTGGGTATTCCTCTACATATATGTGTACTCCTGCTCACAGTACGAAGCACTTCATCATGACATATGTTGTTATGTGCCACATTCACAGAGACCCTATAGCTCTGAACCCTGAGCCATCCTGAGCCATCTTACTGCCTCCAACACACGGACCTTATTGCCCCAGTCACTGTATCAGTCCATTTCATCCAGAGTCTTCCTCTCCTGTGTTGTCTTTACGCTTCTAAGCATGATGTTCTTCTCCAAGGACTAGTCACTCTTGGCAACATTCCCATAGCTTCCATAAATTCACTTAGTAAGAAGTTAAAAAAAAAATAAAAAAAAGAAGTTAACAATATTTTGGTTTATTTTAAAGTTTATTTTTTATTTGAGTGAAGATTTACAAATAATACCGGTTTTTCATATATTTGCACTTTGTCCTGCAACATTTATTGCCATTGATTAATCAATTATAATGTCTAATCAGCTTATTGTGGGAAGACTTTCCCTTCAGACAAATCATCTATTTATTAAATTTTACTCCCATCTCCCTTCATTCCCATTCCTGTATACCTCTAAAGTGCATACTTCTTTTATTTGTAGTCTTATACTATAATGGCCTTTTGTTACTACTTATTTCACTCAATATGTTCTAAATTAAACCTTGTTGTGTAGCATTTCATGGGTTCTTGGTCATTTTTCCTCACTCAAAAGAACTCATTTGGCTTCGGGTGGAACTGTTTGAGCTGATCCACAGCAGGTGTTGTGAGGCATATGTAAATAGCATAGGAAGAGGAGTCTGTCCATTTTTCTCCTGCACAGTCACTGGTGGAACTGCCTTTGGGTTACCAGTGTGACTCTTTAAGGACTATACTACCAGAGCTCACTTTTTACTGCTGCATAATACTCCACTGTGTGAATGCCCCATAGTTTTTTAGCCATTCGTCCTTTCATGGACACTTGGGTTCTTTCCAACTCTGTTTTATTGTAAATGATGCTCTGATAAATAGGGCTATGTATAAAGAATTAGTATTTTTATTTACAATATACCAAAAGAAGTCCAAATCATTTAGTGCAATGCATAATTTAAAAAACTAGATAACTAAAGACCAGAAGTTGGCTAATTTGGCTTATGTCCAAATGCAAGCTATCCTTGATCTTGATGAGAACACTAAAGTAAATTTTAACTCCATGCACTCTTCTGAAATTTTTAACTATACTTTGCTGTGAAGTTTAAATCACCATCAATTGCAGAGTAAAATTTCATTGTTTCTTCATTTTTCATTTCCATGTAGTTTTTTGATCCCTTTAATTCACTCCCTATGGCATAGTGTATTACTTGCTGTACTGCTAAAAAATAAATGGTTAATGGTTCAAATCTACCAATCACTGTAAGAAAAAGATAGGCAATTTTCTTGGCTAAGATTTATAAAAGCTTCGGAAACCTGGTGGTCAAAAGAAGTGGAATAAACTTGACAGTAATGAGTTAAAAATATTGATTAATGTTCTAAAAGAAAACACTAAGAAGAATAGCTTTTCATTTATTGAGTATATGGGCATCTTAGATGGTCCTTCGAGATGGAAAAAAAAAAATCCAAAACAAAACGTAAAATAATAAAACTAAGAAAAGAGAAAATATTTCTTCCTAGCAGTCTATTACAGAAAGATCTTTCCTGAATTTACTTAGGCATTTTCTGAAAATTTTTACTTTAAATGTGTAATTATAAAAATGTTTCTTTCTTGATATATAATTTTTATTTATTTATTCAGACTATTTGCAAACACTTTTTCTATTATTATAAGATTTGGTGAAGAGATCTATATCTAATCATAAAGCAGCTCTCAAACTGAGAATGCTGCTAGTTAAGTATGTATTTGTTAGACCCATTCAAACAACATTATTTTATTCTATAGGAATTGTTTCATTAGATTAAGAATATGGTACTTAATTATGTTGTTGTAATGTTTTCTCAAGTGACCTGCGACTCATAGTGACCCTATGGTACATTAGCTCTGAAACCTGCCCTATCTTGAGCCAATCTCATCGTCTCTGACAGACCTAATTCCATTTCTACAGTCACTGAGTTAATCTATCATATCCTGGGTCTTCCTTTCCTTTGCTGATCCTCTGCCTTTCAAGCATGCTCTCCAAGGACTAGTCCCTCCTGGCCACGTGCCCAAAGTATGTGAGGTGGAGCCTCAACATCCTTGCCTCTAGGGAACAGCCTGGTTTCACCTTCTCCAGGACAGACCTGTTTGTTCTCCTTGGCAGTCCATAGTATGTTCAACATGCTTCTCCAGTATCACAATTCAAAGGCATCAATCCTTCTTCTATCATCCTTACTTATTGTCCAGCTCTCAGCAGTACAGCAAGTAACTGCAAAGACCATGGCCTGGGTCAGGCACATATTAGTTTCCAGACTGACATCGTCACTCTTCAGTACTCTAGAGAGGTCCCCAGCAGCAGATTTTCCCACTGCAATTCATCTTTTGATTTCCTGACTGCTGGTGCCAAAAATGTTGATTGTGGAATCAAGCAAGCTGAAGTTATCAACAATCTCAGTCTCTTCTATGTCCATCATGAAGCTGCTAATTGGCCCAGTGGTGAGAATCTTTGTTTTCTTGTTGTTGAACTTCAATCCATAATGAAGACTAAAGAAGGTCCTTGACCTTCTGCAGCAAACGCCTCATGTCCTCTTCAGTTTCAGCAAGCAAGGTTGTGTCATCTGCATGACACAGGTTACTGATGAGTCCTCCTTCAGTCCCGATGCCACATGCCTTCTCATAAGTTATAATATTTATCATTAAGTATACTTGATTACTTCTTTTACATAATAAATCAACAATAATTTCTAAATCTAAACTCCAATTACTGTACTCCAATTACTGTAAGTTATTTAAGACAAACCTTTGGTATTCACCTATGATTATATATAATGTTTTAAATTAGGCTCCATATATGGACCAACTACAGATTATACAAAATATTTCAATATAGGAAAACAGAAATAGAAATTCCTACCTTTTAAAAGTCCTTTTCCTTCAAATTCATACTTTAAATGTATTTGTTTATAAGCTGAGATTTGTTTTGAAAACTGTTCACTTGCAGTGAGTTCAGTATCTAATTTTAACTTCCTATAGTGTTTTGGAGTGATTGTTGTTGTTGACAACATGTTTCTAGAAACTCTCTGAACTTTGAGAAATGACAATAGTTATAGAAAGGCTACAGGCCTTTTGGTCATAGGGTCGCTATAAGCCATGCTTGACTTGACGACAATCAACAACTAAGGATTTTGTAGTGATTAGATGAATATATTTCAAGAATCAGACTCAGGGGAACAAAGATACCATTAAAAGGGCTTGTATTCATTGTTAAGCCATTCATGGAAAATATATAATTATTGAGTCTTCTTTGAATCCAGGCTCATAGTGTGTAGAAAGGGGCTGCTTTCCTTTTCTGCGAGGAGATCCTCCAATCACAAGCTCCAGCCTCCATCAATGATGACAGGGTTACCTGTTATATAGGCTGACTGAAGTGTAAAACACAAGGAGGAATCATTAGGTAGATTAACATAGGCCATGTTTCTTATGTATTTCTATTACAGGGATACCTAAACAATTTACTCTCCTTTTAATACATCACATTACTTAACAAATATAGTATGGGTAAGTCTGATTTAAAGTTCTCATGTTTAGAGCTGCTAAGTGTTCTTGTGATCTGGAACAAGCTAGAGGGCCTCTTCTGGGATCTAAGCCCATGTTATATTCTAAGCAAGAATGTTTGGTCTCAAGAATCAAAAATTAAAAATGTGCAACAATGAATGAATAAAAATCCAACTTTTCTGTAGACTTTCATTTAAATAATAATTAAAATTTTTTTAAAGTATCAGAAATTAAGAAATAGTGATTTATAGCTAGTCTAATTTATACCTATAGTGAGGATAAACTATAGGCTTAAAATAGCACATTTTCATTTTGAAACTCAAAACTAGATGAATTTTATGCCACTAATAAATTTTCATCATATATCAGTCCTAAACTGGTCATCGCAATTACTAAACAGAATTTTTAAAAAAGATCTATCTTTAGGTGATCAATCTATGTAGAGAATCCTAAGAGTGGAAGTAAACTAAATGTCTGTTTCCATTTAAATGTGTCATAATAATTGGTTAGGCTATGAAAATTAGTCTGTTTTAGGTCCAAACATACAATCCTCAATGATTATAAGAATGATTACTATTATTTCCCCTAAAACTAAATCTGAAATCTTTAAATCATAGAAGCTTAAAAATCCCTTAATTTCAGCACAGATAATACAGATTTAACTTTGTGCCCTTTGTTTTAAATTCATCTAAAGCCAGCAACAATGGGAGAAACAGCAAAAAAGAGCATTACGGGTTCAGATTATTAAAAGTTCAATATACAAAAACTAAGCATATAACATAGAAAACCCAAAGGATTATTAGTCACATCACTAAAAAAGGAAATCCCTAATCCCTAATCCTTTCAAATGATTTTAAGGGGGAAATTCTCTATGATCTATATGGGCATGCTCGGGCATCTTTAAGAAGGCCAAAGGTCCATTTCTTGCATATTTCAAGCTGAACATTTGCAAATATTTTATAACTTTAGCTTTGGCTTAACAAGGGTAACTTTGCTTATGAGAAGTAGCCAAAGACTGGATGAGCTCAACAAAATACAAATGAGCTCTTCTGAAGATATGAAGACAGAGAAATTACAAAATCCACTATTCCTGCTTCATTAATAATTTGTCCAGCAATTTTCACAACTATTTAGTGTTGTTGTTTTATAGTTCTGAGAAGTCATAATTGCTTTGTCACTAAAAGAACTCCACTCTGTCACACTCACCAGCCACCTCGTATGCACCAAGTCACTGTAGAGAGGAGCTAATGATGGGTGGCTCACCTCTTTTCTCCCACCTACTCCCTTTCCTTCTTTCTTTCCATACATTACAGATGACTGGGCAAACTGTGACCAAATGTGATTCAGAATAATGAACTACCTGGGAAGAATAGTACTTACTTCATCTGAAGCCAGATAAACACAGAGTTGGGCTACTTCTTCTGCAGTTGCAAATCTGCCTGTTTTCTGTCTCTTTAGAAAATCGCTCAGTGCCTGTGAGAAGAGACCATGGCAGACGTTAGTGGTGTAAGCTGAGGTACAGGCTCAGCTGCAACTCTTTCAGGGTGCTTAAGGCAGGCAGAAACTACAGACGTACCATTAGATTGCTACCTTGATTAATCATGCATGATACACAAGAATAGCAGTAATTAGCAATCAACCAGGTTTATTGTGACCCATTCACCCACACTATTCAAGTGATTTGTGTTAGAAACATACAGACACTGTGAAAGATAGAAGTAGGCATTACAGAAAGAAAAATATAAATAAAAATAAAATATAGGCATAGTTTAAGCAAAGGGTTTAAATACATTTAAAATGGCAGACATACCTCTTCAGGGTTTGGTCTGGCTTGTATTCTCTCTTGCAGAGATGGAGTGTCCACAGTTCCTAAATCAAGGAGGGGGGCATTCAGTATATTTAAACTGAAAAAGACATTGATAATGAAACTTTCAACTTCATTTACATATGCTGTAACAGGGAGTGAAATTTTTCTCCATGATTTAGAATGATGATGTTACTTTTCCTTCTGTCATCCTTTATTTAATTGGCTTAAAACCCAGTACACTGTCATGAAGTCAGTTTTGACTCAAGGCAACACTCCATCAAGATTTCAGGGCTGTAAACCATTATGGCAGCAGACTGCCCATCTTTCTACCATGAAGTGGCTGGAGGAATTAAACAGTTGGCTTTTTGGTTAGCAGCCTAACATGTTAACACATCAATCAGCAGGACTTCTTTAGACTTGTCATTTATTTAACAGTTCTGTGATTTTTCAAAACAAACTCATCCTTTTCTACATTGGACAGGGATTCTGGATGATTAAGCTTTCTCAAGGATGAATATTTAAATCATATTACATTTATATAATAGCTTGTGAATATTCATCACTTTTGCATATATTATCTTCTGTAACTCCCGGGGTTTCTAGGAAACTGTTTTGGTTTTTTATATCTCATGTAATCCTCATTACGTCTTTGTGATGCATATACATCACCTATCACTTCACTTGAATGAAGATGGAGACTGCCTCAGTGATCTTAAAGCATTCTTTATGATTTTATGAAACTTTATGTGAATGAAAGGTAGTGTGAGGCACAATGTGTATGGATTTTGTACGCACACCAATATAAAATAGAAATTTTAAAAAACAACAAAAAATTCTTTCCTGTTGGGTTAGGATCCTTAAGAAGAGTTTTATATCTACTACAATATTGAGTAATTCCAGGTGGTTCTGAATTTTCCCCACTGTCTTTGCCTAGTTTTGACAGAAAACAGACAGTACTAGAGGAATGTCTATCTGTGTTTCATTGACTATGTAAAGGCATCTGACTGTGTGGATCACAACAAATTGTGGCTAACCTTGAGGAAAATGGGAATCTCAGAACACTTGATTGTGCTCATGCGAAACCTATACTTGGGCCAGGAAGCAGTCCTCAGAACAGAGCAGGGAAACACTACATGGCACTACATGGTTCAAGATCAGGAAAGGTGTCAGGGATATGTCCTGTCTCTGTATCTTTTCAATCTATCTTCAGAACAGATCATTCAGGAAGTAGGGCTTTATGAGGAAAAATGTGGCATCAGAACTGATCGAAGACTCATCAAGAACTTACATTATGGAGGTGACATAACCTTGCTTGCTGAAACTGAATAGGGTCTAACGCACTTGCTGCAGGTGGTCAAGGACTATAATCTTCAATGTGGATTAAAGCTCAACATCAAGAAGACAAAGATTTTTACCACTGGGACAATTGGCAGCACCATGATAGATGGAGAAGAGATTGAGGTTGTTAACAATTACACCTTGCTCAGCTTCACAGCCAACACTTTTAGCACCAGCAGTCAGGAAATCAAAAGATGAATTAGATTGGGAAAATCTGTCAGGGACTTCTGAAAAGCAATGATATCAGTCTAGAGACCAAGGTGCACCTAATCCAGGCCATGGTCTTTGCTATTACTTGCTATGCACCAGAGAGCTGGACAATGACTAAGGATGACAGAAGAAGAATCAATGCCTTTGAGTTGTGGTACTGGAGAAGAATCTTGACTATACCAGGGACTGCCAAGAAAACAAATAGATCTGTCTTGGAGAGGGTGAAACCAAGTTTCTTCTTGGAGGCTAGGATTTTGAAGGTCTGTCTCACATACTTTGGGCACATGGCCAGGACATGGACAGTGCAGGAAAGGAGGATCTTGGATGAGATGGATTGATACAGTGACTGGGAAGATGGGGGTTGGTGTGTCAGAATTAGTGAGACTGGCTCAGGACAAGGCAGGATTCAGAGCTGATGTACATAGGATCACTATGGGTTGCAGGTGACTCTATGGCACATAACAACAATAACAACATCTCATTAAAAAGTTGTTGTTGTTATGTGCCGTCAAGTCACCTGAGACTCATAGCAACCCTATGTACAACAGCCCTAAACCCTGCTCTATCCTGTGTCAATCTCACTGTCTCCAACACACCCACCTGGATTACCCCAGTCATTGAATCAATCACCTCATAGAGGATCTTCCTCTCCTGCGCTGTCCTTCCACCCTCCCAAGCATGACGTCCTTCTCCAAGGACTCATCTCTCCTTGCAAAATGTCCAAAGTATGTCACACAAAGCTTCAGAATCCTTACCTCCAAGGAGCAGCCTGGTTTATCCCTCTCCAGGTTGAACCTGTTCATTTTCTTAGCAGTCCATAGTACCCTCAATATTCTTCTCCAGCACCACATCTCAAAGGCATCAATTCTCTTTCTATCCTCCCTAGTCATTGTCCAGCTTTCTGATGCAAGTGACTGCAAAGACCATGGGCTGTATCAGGGGCACCTTAGTCTGAAGAGTGACACCATTGCTCTTCAGTACTTTGAAGAGGGCCCTATCAGCAGACTTTCCCATCGCAATACATCTTTTAATTCTCTGGCTGCTGGTGCCAAGAGTGTTGACTGTGGAGCCAAGCAAACTAAAGCTGTAAACAATCTCAATCAGTTCACCATACGTCCTGATGCTGTCAATTGGTCCAGAGGTGAGAATCTTTGTCTTCTTGATATTGAGCATCAATCCATACCGAAAAAAAGTAGAATTGACAATTATTTTACTTTAAGGAGCCTCATTATCAGAAAAGAGAATGCAACTCATCCTTCAGGATGCCAGATAGACAAGGAGGGCCCACAGAAGAAGTAGGCATCACAGCCACAGAGGAGAGCCAGACACTTGACATAAGATGGGACTTTGGGACTGCTACACCATTGGAACCAGAGCTAAGAACTTTGTAATACTGGCCTAAAGCTGTGAAGCTCAAGACTGAGGTGCCTGTGAGTCCATTTAAGAAGCTGTCCTTAATGTACTCCTCTACCAAATTGGATTATAACCTTTTGACTTTGTCCCCCCTCAAATATAATCATTTTACATAAAAAAAGGAAAGTAAGAACATAAAGATTTTTAAATCCTACTTTGTTCACATTCCTCTAGAGCAAGTTCCCTGGTTGTGGTTACTCAAGAACTTGCTGCAAATGAAAAGTAAATGGAAGTAAAGTATACTTTACTGCTGGCAGATAAACATCTGATTGAACACAACTGTGGCAGGAAGATAACTTGATTTGAAAGAACTACATTTTATGGTTTTGATAAAAAAATTTAAAGTCATAAAATTTTCACAACAGACCTGTGAAAATTCTCAGAGAAGTTATTCCAACCACCTCATGGGGAGGACAACTCCTAGCAGAGGACAACAGTGAGAAGGAGAACCTCTTCTAGGAAGTAGCACCTTCCTCTCCATTTAGGTGAGAAAGTAACAAAATTTCTCAGTAATTTATCGCATGTGGTTGTGGTCCCCACACCCATTCTTTCACCTTTGAATGGTTTGCCTCCTCTTAAATATGCAGGTGATGATAAAACCATTTATGTGTGTGTGTGTGTGTGTGTGTGTGTGTGTGTGTGTGTGTGAGAGAGAGAGAGAGAGAGTTTATTATTTTTGAAAATATATAAAACAAAACATATGCCAATAATTTCTACTGTTTGATGCAGTGGTTCAATACTCAGCTGCCAATCAAATCCACTAGCAGCTCTATAAGAGAAAAGACATGGCAATCTACTCTAAACATTACTTCCTTGGAAGTCCTTTGGGGCAGTTCTATTTTTCCTATAGGGTTCCTATGAGTTAGAATCAACTCAGTACCAAACATCAACAGTAGCAAAAATACAGTGACATTAATTACAATTTTCAAATCGTGCAGCCATTCTCACCCTCCTGACAAAATCTTTCTATGACCAGAAGTACTTATACTCCTTTCTCTAAATCTTTAAGAAAAATAGATGCTGCAGGAAAAGGTTTCCTGTTTTTGTTTACCTATAATTAGTATCATTCAAGATGTAATACTCAAAAAACAAACAAACAAACAACAACAAAGCTACCCAGGATTATATAAAAATGACATTATTTAAAAGAATTAGGAACTTAAAATTAGTTCAAGTTTCCCATTAGTCATTTTCTTTTTCCTTCTAACTTTATCAGATGCTGCTCAGTCAGTTCTGGACAGAGCAATCCTACAGGACAGAGTAGAACTGCTGCAGAGGATTCCCAAAGCTGTAAATCTTTATGGAAGCAGATAGATTGCTACAACTTTTTCCCACATAGCAAGCTGGTGGTCTGAATCAACAAGCTTATAGTTAGCACCCAATCTCTTCAGCCAGTCTGCTACCAGACTTCCTTTCTTCTAACTTTAATATACTGATTTTGGAGGCGGGGGGAATATCCCATTTACAGAGGGGGTTTTTGTATTGCTCTTAGTCATTTCTAAGCCAATGGACTATTTCTAGAAAACTTTTGCGAAGTTTTTGAAACAAACCTCTACATTTTTAATAAAGTTTTAAATATTCTCTAAGGTTTTTTATAACATTCTTAGAACTTCGGGAACTCTACAATTCCCTTTCTTCCTCCAAACATTTTAAGGGCTTTAAACAACCACTGAAGAAAAAGTCATTGAGGATTTCTACCAACTTCTGTAGTCTGAAATTGATAAAATATTTAATAAAATGCATTAATAACTGGTGATTGGAATGCAAAACTTGGGGAAAAAGAAAAAGGATTGGTATTCACATACTATGGTCTTTAGAATAGAAATGAGGCCAGAGACTACATGATATAATTTTGTACTCCCAATTCTTTAAAATTTCAAGGCTTTTTTTTTAAAGAAACATGAATGGTAACTACAGTGTCAGCCTAAACGTTGGCTTTTTAAAAACTCATTAAAGTCAGCCCCCTCTGGTCTCCAGCTGACATGCGGTCTTGCAAATCAGCATGCTCTTGCAAATTATCAACAGCTGTGGGACAAGGAGAAAGAGTGCTTCCCATATTGGGCAACAAGATTTGAAGTTAGCAAGACTTGTAGCAGCAAGACTTGAGGAAGACTAGAGCAAGACCCTGGGGAGAGTGAGACCCTGATGATTGTGGTGGAGAGACTGTGGCATTGCTGTGAAGAAACTGCGGCAAGGTGTGACCTGAAGCTTCTTGCATTTGTGCTGGCCACAGAAAAAGGTTTTTGCTGTTCTTACTGGATGCTTGAAGGAGAAGCTGACTCTGAGGTAAACCTTACTCAATGATTTCAATTTAACTGCTGAACTGAAACCAAAGCCTGGACTAATTGAGGAATTATGCCTTGAAAATGTTGGGCTAAACCTGGACTTGTATTGTGAGACAGTTTTTGCCTCCCTCACCCTTCAACTCATTTTCCTAATAAACCCCATTCTTAATACCACAGCTGTGAATCTGAGAGCCAACAACAAATAAGCAGACTTCCTGCTGTTGGTGTGGCTCTAGAGGCACCATCAGGCTTGGCTACAGGCTCTTTATCTGCTATCTGTTCTGGGATGATGCTATTCTTAGGTCTTTCTGGCCCTTTCAGAGAAATGCTCATGGCCTTGTGCCTCCCTGTCCTGTTTTCCCCTCTTTAGACAGTAACTATATACATGTACTCCATCTAATAGAATACACAGGAAATAAATGGGCTATATTTGCAAAAAGAGATTATCAGCAGTCACAGTCCATGGGCTAACTGTGGAACAAATCATAAATTGCTCATTTGCAAGTTGAAACAAATGAAAACAAGTGTAAGAAAGTAAAAATACAATCTTGAGTGTATCCCACCTGAATTTAGAAACCATTTCAAGAACAGATTTGATACACTATACATTAATGACTGAAGACCAGATGAGCTGTGGGATGATATGAAGCATATATCATACAAGAAGAGAGCAAAATACCACTAAAAATACAGGAAAAAATATAAAAATGAATGTCAGAGGAGACTCTAAAACTTGCTCTTGAACTTTACAACACTAAAGCAAAAAGAAGGAATGATGAAATAAGAGTTGAATACAAAATTTCAAAGGGCGTCTCAAGAAAACAAAGTATGTGCAAAGCAAAATGTACAATGCCTTGGTGTTAGAAAACCAAAAGGTAAGAACATGGTCAGTGGTTTGCAAGCTTAAGGAACTTAAGAATAAATTAAATCCTTGAGTTGTAATACTGGAAGATTCTATGGACAATATCTTGAAATGATGTAAGAAGCACACAAGAAGGAAGGACTATATGGTCACTGTATCAAAAAGAACTGATAAAAGAAGATAAAAAGGGAAAAAAAAGAACTGGTTCAAATGGAATCAAGTTTGTTATTGTTAGGTACCATTGAGTCAACTATAGTCATAGCAACTGTACAAACAGGAGACCTGAACCTTGCTCTATCCTGCGCCATCCTCATGACCTCTTATATGTAACATATGATCAAGAACCAATGGTACTGACAGAATATTTTCAAGCTGTACTAAAAGCACTGGCTCCAGAAATTTATGGAATGCTTCCTGAGGTGTTTCAAAAAAAGATGCAGCCATTGACATGCTTTCTCATCTATGTCATAAAATTTTAAAGACAGTTATAGGGCCAACTGTCTGGAAGAGATCCTTTCCAAAAAAAGCTTATCTCATCCAACGCAGAAATAATACCCAATATTATCTCCCACAAGTTAAGATCTTGATGAAAATTATTCAATGTGGGTGGATAGGACTATGTGAATGGGACATGTTGGCTTATTCACCAGGGGATTGGCTATCTATCATTCCACAAGGGGATTGACCAGTCTCAATAATTTACAAGAGGATTGGCTATTCTCGCCAATAAATTAAAGAGCTCTAGCTGCAGAGATAGAAGATCTTCCCACACCAGAAGAGAGAATTCTTCCCCCAGCCAGAGAAGAGAGAGATGGATTGACACAGTAACTGCAGCAGTGGCCTGGAACGTATCAGAGATTGTGAGGATGACACAGGATAAGATGGAATTCAGATTTGTTTTTCATAGGGTCATTATGAGTCATACTCGACAGCACCTAACAACAACAGTAAGACTGTACTACCAGAGCTTCCTTATCTTATATATATTAAAACCCTCAAACTCATTGTCAGAACTAACTCACAGCTGAATCTTTCAGTTTCGTTTTGGAGGCTATAAATTGTATGGGAGGAGATGTCCCTCTTTCACTTGAGTGGCTGGGGGATTCTAATCTCCTGCCTTTGAATTGGCAGTACAACTCCTTACTCACTAAGCTACCAGAGCTGCCTATATTGTTGTTGTTAGGTGCCATTAAGTCGAGTACAACTCATAGTGACCCTATAAACAACAAATTTGAACCTTGTCCTATCCTGTACCATCCTCATACATTCTTATACATTCAGTGTTAAGGTCAGTGTGTCAAACTATCTGATGGAGAGTCTTCTTGTTTCCCTCTGTCCTTCCCCCTTTCCAAGCATGATGTCCCTCTCAAAGGACTACCCTCTCCTAGCAACATGCCCAAAGTATATGAGACAATATTTTATAATCTTTACTTCCAAGGATCCCTCTGGCTGCACCGTCTCCAAATTATATCTGTTTTGTCACTTGGTAGCCCTAAGAATATCCAGTACTCTTCTCCAGCATAAGTTTAAAGGCACAAGTTCTTCTGTCAACCTTATTCATGGTCCAGCTCTCAGATACATAGTAAGTTACTGAAAAGACCCTAGCCTGAATCAAGCAAACCTTAGTCCTCAATAATTAGTCCACTGCTCCTCAATAATTTGCACAGGTCCCTGACTGCATACTTTTCCAGTGCTATGCATCTCTTGATCTCCTGACTACTCGTACCAAGTATATTAAATGTGGATCTAAGTATACTTAGCCCAGGAGGCAGTCATCAGAGCAGAGCAAGGAAACACTACGTGGTTCATAATTGGGAAGGGTATATGTGTTAAGGAAGTGTTCTATCTCCATATATTTTCAATCTATATGCAGAACAGATTATCCAGGAGGCTGGGCTCTATGAGGAGAAAGGTGACATCAGGATTGGAGGCAGACTCAACAATCTGCGTATGCAGGTGACACAATGCTGCTTGCTGAAACTGAGGAGGACCTGAAGTGCTTGCTGAAGAAGGTCAAGGACTGCAGCCTTCAATATGGATTGAAGTTCAACATCAAAGATTCTCACCACTGGGCTGATTGGCAGCATCATGATAGATGATGAAGAGATTGAGATTGTTGACAGCTTCAGTTTGCTTGGCTCTACAATCAACACTCCTGGGACCAGCAGCCAAGAAATTAAAAGGTGAATTGCATTGGGAAAGTCTGCTGTCAGCGTACTGCCAGTACTGCCAGTACTCTCCAATGTACTGAAGTGCAACGATGTCAGTCTGGAGACTAAGGTGCACTTGATACAGGCTGTGGTCTTTGCAATTATTTTCTATGCATCAGAGAGCTGGACAATGACAAGGGATGACAGAAGGAGAGTTGATGCCTTTGAGCTTTGGTCTTGGAGAAGGGTATTGAATATACCATGGACTGCTAGGAGAACAAACATGTTCATCCTGGAGAGGGTGAAGCCAGGCTGCTCTTTGGAGGCAAGGATTCTGAAGCCCCATTTGACATACTTTGGACATGTTGCAAGGAGGGATCAGTCCTTGAGACGGATGTCATGCTCTGGAGGGTGGAGGGACCGTGAAGGAGAGGAAGACCCTCAATGAGATGGATTGATTCACTCACTGGGGGAATGGGGATAGGCATGTCGGAGACAATAAGATTGTCAAGGGATAGAACAGGATTTAGGGCTGTTGTACATAGGGTCACTATGGGTCGCAGGCAACTTGACGGCACATAACAACAAAAAAATAGGGAGCTCTGCTTGCCAGTAGCCTCTTGATCTAGGTATAGGTCTCTCCCAAGCACAAGTATGTGTTCTAGGATTCCCATTGTTTTCAATGTTATCCATAATTTATTATGATCCACCCAGTCAAAAGTCTCTGCATATTCCATAAGGCACAAATAAACATTTTTCTGATAATTGCTTTCAGCCAGGATCCATCTGATGTAAGCCTCGGTGCCATGGCCTCTTCTAAAACCAGCTTGAACTTCTGGCAGTTGTGCCAACATAGCAGGGGAACACTACATGGCTTAACATTAAAAAAGGTGTGCATATAAAAGAAAATAAAGCCTAAATTTTTTTTTTTAAAAAGGTGTGCATTCAGGTACAGCAGTTCTGAAGCCTGCCCTGTCCTGAGCCAGTTTTACTAATTCTGTCTCACCCACCCCCATTGCCCCAGTTACTATATTTATCCATCTCATACGGGGTCTTCCTCTCCTGCACTGTCCCTCCACTTTTCCAAGCGTGATGTCCTTCTTCAATGACCAGTCTCCTGACCATGTACCCAAAGTATGTGAGACGGAACTTCAAAATTCTAGCCTCCAAGGAGAAACCTGGTTTCACACTCTCCAAGACCTATTTATTTTCTTGGCAGTCTATGGAATATTCAAGGATTTCTTCAGCACCACAACTCGAAAGCATCTATTCTTCTGTCATCCTTAGTCATTGTCCATCTCTCTGAAACATAACAAGTAATTGTGAAGACCATGTTCTGGATTAGGCACACCTTACTCTCTACATGGTATTTAATGGCTATTACCGGAAAATGCAGAGCAAGCCCACACTTTCATATTATCCTTT
The DNA here is from genome assembly GCF_000299155.1 of Elephantulus edwardii. Taxonomy (NCBI): domain Eukaryota; kingdom Metazoa; phylum Chordata; class Mammalia; order Macroscelidea; family Macroscelididae; genus Elephantulus; species Elephantulus edwardii. Next base: position 9,554,241 of record NW_006399872.1, read on the forward strand.
GTCACTGGGCTCTGCCGTGTCCATGGCACAGACTGACACATTGCGCTAGAATCTCCACATATTTGGTGTTAGAGAGTTGTGACTACACAGTCATCAGCATTATCCTAGACACCCTTGTTCTCCTCAGGTTTCCTTCTGTGACTACTGGCTTAGTAAGTCACGGCTAGAATGCCAGTTCTACAAGTTCCTTATTCCAGAGAGTTTGCTATCACATTTTCCAATCTTCTGAAAAGTCCAGCTACTAAAATAACCACATTTTCCGAAACATTTTGCCAGTTATCCCACTGGGTAATTCTTACCCAGAAGAGCTGCCTACCATAATGTCTGTGCAGATTGAAACCCATTTAGTTTTCTCTCCTCTATTGTCATTTTACCAAACTAATGTTACTTGTATTTATTTTTCCATTCTAAGAAAAAAAGATCTCTAAAATAGAAATTCGGTAGCTTGACGTGTATTTAACAGGGTTCCCTCTCGCTTTAAATAATACATCAGTGGTTTTTAACCTGAAAGGGATCATGATGGATTATAGGAAATCTTCTCTGGAATATAGTTCTCCCCATCCGCTCTCTTCCCTGATGCCACAGTATGTTCTTCAAGTTTTGCAATACCTCACAGTTAATTTTAAAATGCTACCTTTCCCACATCTCCCTAACCAACCAACCCAAAAAACAAATAAGAAAAACTCATTTTTGCAAAGTCATTTCTGAATTATGGCCATTCCATGTGTAACAGAACTGAGCCATAGAGATTTTTTTGCCTACAACATCTCAGAGGCAATTTCCAGGTCTTTCTTCTGCAGAACATAGCACAGTGTACCGCCACAAGGGATCTCCTCACAACTCCAGTTGAAGACCAATGAGATAAATCTTGATCTTGGATTGTTGCTGTTATTGTTAGGTGCTGTCAAGTTGATTAAGACTCATAGTGATCCTACACCCAACTAATCTGAACCTTGGATTTCTGTTGTTAGGTGCCATCGAGTTGAATACAGCACATAGTGACCCTGTGAGCAAGAGACCTGAACCCTATTCAATTTCTTTTCAGAGTTTCTGCTGGTCTGAGTGGTAACCAAAGCCCCAAAGTGTGGGTCACAGAAGCACCTCTTCTGCTCTAGTATGTCAAGAGTGGAACACCCACCCTGGGTGAGTCTCTGCTGATCTTAGAGGAGGCTTGGCTAGTCTGCCTAGCTAGAGAACGTGTCTTTGCTAGTCCAGGGGATGGGTACAGGCAGAGCATCCATTCAGAAATGGCTCGTGTAAAGAGTCACTGCTGATCTGACACATCTACATGGGGCAGTGGAGTGTGCTGTGTAAGGGTGAATGCATCCTTAGTAAGAGAGAATTCTTCTTGGGTTGTTGTTGTTATGTGCCATTGACGTGCTTGCAACTCATAGCGACCCTATGTTTAACAGCCCTAAACTCTGTTTTGTCCTGTGCCAATCTCATTGTCTCCGGCACACTCATCCCGATTACCCCAGTCACTGAATCAATCCATCTCCTAGAGGGCCTTCCTCTCCTGTGCCTGCCCTCCACCCTCCCAAGCATGATGTCCTTCTCGAAGGACCGTTATGTCAGATGAAGCCTCAGAATCCTTGCCTCCAAGGAGCAGCCTGGTTTAACCCTCTCTAGGATGAATCTGTTTGTTTTCTTAGCAGTCTATGGTACCCTCAATATTCTTCTCCAACACCAAAGCTTAAAGGCATCAATTCTCCTATCCTCCCTAGTCATTGTCCAATTCTCTGACGCATAACAATTGATTGCAAAGACCATGGCCTGTATCAGATGCACCTTAGTCTCCAGAGAGACACTGTTGCTCTTCAGTACTTTAGAGGGGTCCCTAACAGCAGACTTTCCCTTCACAATACATCTTTTAATTTCCTGGCTGCTGGTGCCAAGAGTGCTAATTGTGGAGGCAAGCAAACTAAAGCTGTGAACAATTCAATCTCTTCACCATCCATCCTGATGCTGCCAATTGGTCCAGTGGTGAGAATCTTTGTTTTCTTGACATTGATCCTCAATCCATATTGAAGGCTGCAGTTCTTCTTGGGTACCAGTATTCATTTTAGGTAGTTGAAAGCTTATAAAAGGGTATATATATTCAATATATGCACCCACAGTTATTAAGAAAAGGAGGTTATTTCCTAATAAAGAAGTTCTTGTATCCTTTTGTTTGGACACATTGAATTTTCTTTGTACTAATAATATGTTCTTTCCTTCTCCTTTTCTTTACATCAAAGGTTGGCACACTTCTTTAAAAAGCCCTTGTTGTAGGTGCTATCAAGTGGAGTATGACTCATAGAGGCTCTATAAACAATAGATTTGAACTCTGTCCTCTCCTGAGCCATCCTCATCATTTCTGACATACTTGATCCCATTGCTAGAAAATGGGTATTTGTGACTTTCTGGGTTATTCAGTCTCTGCTACAACTACTCAGTTTGCTACTTTAGCATGAAAATAGCGATAGCTAGCACATAAACAAATATGGGTGGTTGTTTTCCAATAGCATTTTATTTACAAAAGCAGGCATTAGGCTAGATTTGGTCTGCCATAGGCCGTTGTTTGCTGGTATAACAGAAAGGCTAATAATGACTTCTTAATGATGGGCAACTCCAGGTAAGTTATGTGATTACATGGCTAAAGTAGACTCACATGTTCTGGAATGCTTTGATGACTTTCCGACTCTCTTCCTACTAAGCTGTGAGCATTATCTACTTTTAATCATTCCCCTGATGATCTTTCATCTGCTTCTAAAACGGCCCTGGAGAGTGTCCACATGTGATTCTGAATTAACTTACTCACATGGGTGGCATCTGAACTCCCTGCAGCTGTGGCTCATTCTTAAGACCTTGGGATTGCTTCCCCAACTTATACCTGAACTTTTATCTTAATAAAGCTAGACTTTTTCTTTTGAACTCTACACAATTACAGACTACCACAAGAGGTAAACAAGCCTATGCAGCTCTCTTTCACAGTGGCAAATTGGATGTTAGGGTGGGACAGCCCTTTAATGATCACTCACCTGGACACACACAGTTGCACCTGATACCCTGCTGGATGAAGTCTGCAGCCACAGACTTTGTGAGGCCAATCACCGCAGCCTTGGTTGTGCTGTACACACATCTGTTCACAACTCCTGAGGGTTAAGACAAGGCACAGCAATTGGAGGAATGAACAAAGTCTTTGGGAAGGGAATACAAATTTCTTCAAGAACCATATTCATGTTTCCTCCATCCCCTTTTGAAAGCCTAGTTTCTGAATCTGGGAAAATGGTATCAGTACTATTGTTATTGTTGATTGCCTTCGAGCCAAGCACGACTCATAGTGACCCTATGAACAAAAGGCCTGAAGCCCCTCTACAACTATTGACATTTATCAACGTTCATAGAGTTTTCAGAGGCATGTTGTTTAGGAACTGGATGCCACTCCTGCTTCTAACTGGCATAACTCAACTGAGACATGTGTGTCGACAGGTGTGTTGCTTGTAGATGTTATGGATTAAATTTCTAACTCATTGTGACCCAATGCAATAGAGTTCAACTGTCCTATAAGGTTTTCTTGGCTGTAACATTTTTGGAAGCAGATCTCAAGGACTTTCCCCCTAGAAATTTTGAATGGGTTCAAACTGCCAACCGCTGGAGAGCAACCAAGCACTTAATTGTTGCACCAATTGAGGTTCTGCCACTTATTTAAAGCAATAGTCTGCTTTTCATTATCAGTTTGGTATAACTCTTAAGTATACAAGTTCTCAACAAAAAAAACCCAAAACCAAACAACCCCCAACGGAAAAAAAAGGCAAAAAAGTGAAAGACCAGTGCTCTTGTTTTTATGCTTCTGACAATGTGCACTTAAATGCATGAGGAGGGATCTTGTATCAGTGGCAACTCTCACCACAAACTGGGTTCATCTGTGTTCAACTACAACATTAACTCCTTTTTGGTCTATCCTTCGAGCTCTTCTATTTGACATTTCATTTAGGGGCAAGATCAAGTCGTCTCTGTGAAGCATTTCTCAAACCCATAAGCAGAATTTTCCCTGTTGTACTCTTGACAGCATTTTGTAAAATCTTGCGCTGCAATACTATGATAGCATATAAGATGTTTTTATTTCTCTCTCGCCAGTGCATAGTAAATTCTTAGGGTCATGGCACATCCTGGGTGCTAAATACATTTTTTAAAAATTCATTAACCTGATAAATGCTTTCACTCTTAGTGTATTTTTCATTTCCATATGTAGTAGAAGGAAATGAGAAGGTAAAGAAAAAGCCATTACAATTTTTTTTTAGAAATAATGTATGTATATGAATGGTTTGCATCTAAAGCAAATGGCCTGATAACTAACAAACTCAATATAGATTTAAAAATAAAATAAGGGAGCTTTGAACTTATGTATGAGCTTTATGAGTCTGATATGGCCTTTCCCCAAATGTATGGTGCATAAAATTTATGTCACAAACATACACACACACGTTATATCACCCCAAATAAAGCAGGCTTACCTTTGATGCTGGAAGCCACAGAGGACATATTGATGATGTTGCCAGATTTCTGAGCAAGCATCTGCCAAAAGATATATGAAAAAATTACATTCTGCAGGATAAGTAATTTGTTGCTGTTGTTGTTCAGTGCTGTCAAGGTAATTTCAACTCACAGGAGCCCATGTTAGAGTATAACTCCCTCCTAGTGCTTTCCAGGCTGTAATCTTTATGGAAACATAGCATAAGGTCTTTCTCTTGTAGAGCTGGTGGGTGAGTTTGAGCCAACAACCTTTTGATTAGCATCTAAGTGATTAACGATTGCATCACAGGAGCTCCTGGTCAATGGAAGCTAAAGTTAGGCTTTTGGGTTTACCAGTGGCATAGTGCAAGCTAGTGACATACAGGATAGTAATTCGTGGTGTCAGTCCCAATCCCCCACATGGATTTCCTCTAGTAACAGAATCCTTAGTGATATTTGTTATAGATTTAAACCATAGAATAATATATGCTACATGTGGTTGTAAATTGCTTAAATGTAATATTTCTTAGATTATATAAATATAAACAACAATATTAGTTTCTAATTTCCACTCTATTGAGTTACACTATTAGCTACAGCGTCGCTTTGTTGTTGTTAAGTGTCTTCAAGTAGAGTATGACCCATAGCGACTCTATGAACAGACCTGAACGCTGTCCTATCCGGCGCCATCCTCACAATGTTTGGCATACTTAAGCCCACTGCTGTAGCCACTGTGTCAATCCACCTGGTTAATAGTATTTCTGTCCAGGGACGTGGGAATTGTATACTAATGAAGGAATTTTTTTTTTCTCTCTTCGGAGGAGGAAGCGAGCTGGTGGGGAGGGGTGGAAAGGGAGAAAATTGTGGCAATGAATGAATGGAAATCCAAAACCTATGTAAAAAAAAATTAAAAATTATAAAAAAAATAGTATTTCTGTCCTTCACCATCTCTCCACTTTTCCATTAGTAACTGAGTATAAGCCTTCTTTTTATTTTTTTTCTTCTTTTCATTAATTACTAGTTCATTCTCAAAAAAATTTATGTAAATTTACAAATACCAACTACCACGATATTGTAGCTAAAGCCACCAGAAAACGTGACAAAATCAGTCACTATATAAACATTGGCAGCAGTTTTTGCTCAAAAGTCTCCTCTGGGAACAAAAACTCTTAGAATAATACAGTGCCTCCTTTAGAGTCCTCATCAGCCCTAGATCCTGTCTCAAGTCCCTGCCAAGGGAAGCTTTGCAGAAAGAACAGAAAATAATGCATCCTGTTGCCAGCAGTAATCCAGCTTTCTGTGGGTCTGGCAAGTTCTCCTGCCATATAGCAGATGCCAAGAGAGGTGCTGATCAGTTTGACATATATTCCTCCCATTAAAGCAAAAACAGTCACGCAATCAGCCACACACCAAAAGCTTGTCAGAGGCTAGACCCACTATATGAAGCACACTTGCAGGTGACAAGTGGCAGGAGCCTAGAAATAAAAAATGAATTAGAGGCAAAGAAAAATCTTTGGTAGGCATGGGTGGCCTTCAGGAACCACCAAACCAGCAGGATACTGGACTGGCACAGGCCAACTCCTGGGAACTACTAAACCAGCTGAATTGAAGACAAGTCCAGGCAGACATGTGGGTATAACTAAAATTGAAGGATGCAAAGTCATCCCTGGGAGACCTCAAGGGAAGGTGTTCCAGTGATGCCTGACACACTGAGCTGGACTTTATGTTGCTCTTTACACTTTCTCTATTCTTTATTAAAACTGTTGGTCAGAAAATGATCTGTTGTTGTTGGGTGCCATATAATTGAGTATTACTCATTGTTGTTGTTATATGCCGTTGAGTTGCCTGTGACTCATAGTGACAATAGTTACAAAGTGCTGTATGTACAATAGTTCTGAACCCTGCCCTATCTGGAGCCAGTCTCACTGTCTTTGGCACACCTACCCCACTACCCCAACCCCATTACCCCAATTACTGGGTCATCCTTTCCTGTGCTGTCCCTCCACCCTCCCAAGCATGACGTCCCTCTCCAAGGACTGATCCTACCTTGCAACATGTCCAAACTATGTCAGAAGGAGTTTCAGAATCCTTGCCTCCAAGGAGCAGCCTGGCTTCACCCTCTCCAGGATGAACTTGTTTGTTCTCCTAGCAGTCCATGGTATATTCAATACTCTTCTCCAGCATCAAAGTTCAAAGGCATCAACTCTTCTTTTATCATCCCTAGTCATTGTCCAACTCTCTAATGCATAGCAAGTAACTGCAAAAACCATGGCCTGGGCCAGGCATACCTTAGTCTCCAGACTGATATAGTTGCTCTTTAATTCTTTTAAGAGGTCTCTGACAGCAGACTTTCACAACGCAATTTGTCTCTTAATTTCCTGGCTGCTGGTACCGAGTATTGACTATAGAGCCAAACAAACTGAAGCTTTCTACAATCTCAGTCTCTTCATCATCCATCATAATGCTGCCAATTGGCCCAGTGGTGAGAACCTTTGTTTTCTTGATGTTGAGCTTCAATCCATAACATAACAACAACAACAACATTGTCTTCTTCCTTTGACTTTGTAATGACTTTTTGCTTTCTTCGTGATGGTATCAAGAATATCATCCATAAAATGGATGAATTCAACCAGTGATTCTTTCACAGATGTAATCCATCTGGCCTCTATGTAGTCCATGTGTATAGTCACTGTTTCCATTATTTTATAAAAATTATTTTCAAGAAGAAATAATTGATTGTAAAAAATTCATTCTATCTCCAGCTTCATTTCTGCCACTAAGCTTGTATTATCCAATTATTATCTTTCTTCCTTGTTTCCAACTTTTGCATTCCATTCACCAATTATTTTTTAGGAATCTTAGTTGCATGTTGAATATATTTCAGACTGCAAAAAATTTGTAAAAATCTATTACCTCCTCTTTGGGTATGGTTGTTGGTGTATATATTTGAGTGACAGTAGTATTAACAGATCTTCTTTGTATGTGTGTGGATAATATTCTGTAAATGGAGCTAGAAATGGCCTTTTTGACTATGAATGCAACCCCATTTGCCCCCAGTTTTTCATTCCTGGTATAGTAGATCATATATGACTGACTGATTCAAGTGGCCCATGCCAACCTATCTTAGCTCACCAATGCCTAGTACCTCAATATTTATTCATTCCGTTTCTTTTTTTAACAATGCCCAATTTTCCCACATCCATACCTTGTTCCACATTTCAATTATCAGTAGCTATTTTCAGCTATTCCGCCTCATTTTTTTGTGTCTTCCAATGTGAGTGCCTAGCCTCTAGTGCAATATCTAATAGTCAAAGTGTTGTCTATTGTTCATAGGGTTTTCCAAGGTTTGCTGTTTCAGAAGTGGATAGCCAATCCTTATTCCTAGTTTGCCTTACTCTGGGAGCTCTGCTTTAGTACAGCATCTGACAGAAAAGCACTGTACCCAAAAGGGCATATGATAGACAAGGAAAGATATACATATCTAAGCAGCAACATGTGAAAATATTCCCTCAATATAAAAACTGAAAGACATTACCCTTAGATATAATGGTGCAGGTGGCAGGGATTCCTACATCAATGCTGAGGCACAAGGTCCAGAAGGCCTGAAGGTTGTCTGACATTGTGCTAGATGGACTAAAAGAGTGCAAATAAGGGCTGAGGTGCCAAGCATATCAAAGAAGATAGCAGGGGAGAAAAGAATATCTTACATAATTAAAGTGATCAAAATGAAATAGGATCCTCGAAAAATACAATAGTGTTTTAAACTAAGCCTTAAAATAACTCTTTCCTGTCCAATCTAACAAAAGGTATCACAGATTTTTAATTCACAAAGCATTCACCAAACTAAATTTAGTGTCTAATTATGGATCATGAGATCTGTATGATCTTCATTCTTACAGTGCAACAACCCCTCAGACAAAGCCTTAGAATATAGTTACCTACGAGATGCAAGTGATGCCTATTAACACTTGTAATCAGCATTCAACCCAGGCCCTCATTCATGTCACCTACCCAACACCCACTTAGTACCCGATGTCATGGTCTAACTCACTGGCTTCCCCAGCAACAGCCCTCTCAGGCAAGTACTATGTGCATTAGATGAGAATAATTCCTTAGAAACGCAGTGCTTAACCCTACCCCTAAGTGAAGTCTAGAGGGAGCTCTGTAACTATATGTAGTTATTCTTATTCTGACTTAACTTTTCTGTTCCCATTGACTTGGATCTCCAGTGACTCCAATGCCTACTCTTTATTAGATTACCATTCTACACTTGCTTGTTTATCCAACACATGTTTGTTGAGCATCTCTATGAACCAGGGACCCTACTAAGTGACCTTGTTGTTATGTGGTGTTGAGTCATCTGTGACCCACAGTGACCCTATATATTGAGCCAGTCTTACTGATTCTGACACACCTACCCCCATTGCCCCAGTTACTGTATCAATCCATCTCATCTGGGGTCTTCTTCTCCTCCGCTGTCGCTCTATCCTTCTGAGCATGATGCATGATGTCCTTCTCCAAGGTCCCTCCAGGTCATGTGTCCAAAGTGAGTGAAATGGAGCTTCAAAAAAATATGGAGCTTCAAAATCCTACCCTCCAAGGAGAAACTTGGCTTCACCCTCTACAAGACAGATCTATTTGTTTTCTTGGATGTCCATGATATGTTCAAGATTCTGCTCCAGCACCACAACTCAAAGGCATCAATAAATTCTTCTTCTGTCATCCTTAGTCATTGTCCAACTCTCTGATGCATAGCAAGTAACTGCAAAGGCCATAGCCTGGATCAGGTGCACCTTACTCTCTAGACTGACACCATTGCTTTTCGGTACTTTGGAGAGGTCTCAGCAGATTTTCCCAATGCAATTTGTCTTTTGATTTCCTGACTGTTGGTGTCAAGAGTGTTGATTGTGTTGCCAAGTAAGCTGTAATTGTTAACAACCTCAATCCCTTCTCTATCTATCATGGTGATGACAATTGCTCCAGTGGTGAAAATTTTTAACTTTTTTTTTTTTAGTGTAAAATAGTAAAGATAGATCTATTAGAAAGTTATATCCCAAAAGGGATGGACCTCCTTCAGTGATAGGAACGATGGAAAGAAAGCCAACCTTTGTCTTCTTGATGTTGAGCTTCAATCCATATTGAAGACTACCATCCTTGACCTTCTGCAGCAAACACTTTAGCTTCAGGTCCTCCTCAGTTTCAGCAAACAAGGTTGTGTCATTTGCATAACAGGTTGTTGTTGTTGAGGTTTTTTTAATCTTGATGCCACATTCCTCCTCATAATGCCCAGCTTCCTGAATCATCTGTTCTGCATACAGACTGATGCACTCTTTTCCTGATTTTGAACCATGCAGTGTTTCCTTGCTCTGTCCTGAAGAATCCCAAATTCTTGCCCTACTGGATCTTCTTTTCTACTAAAATCCTAGACTCTATGCTGACCTCGCAGTACAGTATTTTCAACTTGTTCTCTGCCTTTTTTTACTATCTTCCAGTCATGGAATGGTTTTCCATGTATCTATCAATGAAAATAAATTTCCTATAAGTGTTCCTAGGTTTTCACCACCTGACCTTTCAGAATGGCCAGATTCCAAATTCTGGCTTCCCCTGGAAAGTTCTAACCTGGCATCTGTGTGTCATGGTTAATGATTCAGTGTATCCTAGACAATCAGGGCTTAAGGGATTGTATAATCTGTCTCATTCAGCTCCTCTGAAGCTCACATTGTAGATGAGGAAACAGACACCAAAAAAAGCACAGGTGTATCTACTCAGGCACAAAATCAATTAGGGCCAGAGGCTGAGATTTGGAGCCAGGCTTGAGTCACCTTCAATAGTGTCAATGACTCTTGGGATCGCCTATCATAGCCATTAAGGTCTCTTAGGATTTGTTTCATAAATGAGTGTTGCTGATTTATGTTGGTTATTGTTAAAAATGCTTTAAAATTACAGGAAAATTCACTATTTATAAATTGTTGATTTGAGTATGGTCACACTAGAACCAACCCATAGCTGACCCTCTATTGGGTTTTCAGAGGTAGGGAATCACACAGGAGGAGCCCATCTGGCTCCTGTGGAGCAGTGGGAAGCTTTGAACAATATGCCATTGGGATTGCAGGGCAGCTTCTTACCATTAGGACACCAGAACTCTCTATAAGAGTTTAATATTTGGAGAGTTGTTGTTTTATGTGCCATGACTCATAGCAATCCTATTTACAATAGTTCTGAACCCTGTCCTATCCTGAGCCAGTCTCAATGGTTTGTATACACCTAATCCCATTGCCCCAGTTGCTGTGTCAATCCAATCTCATCCAGTATCTTCCTCTCTTGTGCTGTCCATCCACTCTTACAAGCATGATGTCCTTCTCCAAGGACTGGTCCCTCCTGGCCATGTGCCCAAGGTATGAGATGGACCTTTTTGCCTCCAAGGAGAAACTTGGTTTTACCCTCTCCAAGATAGACTTATTTGTTCTCCTGGTGGTCTATGGTAAGCTCAATATTCTTCACTAGCACCATAACTGAAAGGCATCACTTCTTCTGCCATCCATTGTCACTGTCCAGCTTCCTGATGTATAACATGTAATTGTGAAAACCGTGGCCTGAAGACTACCTTCATTGCTCTTTAGCACTTTGGAGAGGTCCCTGATAGGAGAGTTCCCCAATGCAAGTCATCTTTTGATTTCCTGACTGCTGAGTGTTGATTGTGGAGTAAAGCAAGCTGAAATATTTAACAGTCTCAATCTCTTCTCCATCCATCATGGTGCTGTCAATTTGCCCAGTGGTGAGGATCTTTGTCTTCTTGATGCTAAGCTTCAGTCCATATTGAAGACCACATTTCTAGACCTTGTGCAGCAAATGCTTCAAGTCCTCCTATTTTGGCAAGCAAATTTGTGTCATCTGCATAACACAGGTTATTGATGAGTCTTCCTCCAATCCTAATGTCACACTTCTCATAAAGTCCAGCCTTCTTAATGATCTGTTCTGCATATAGATTGAAAAGGTATAGAGATAGGATTCATCCCTGAAGAGGTCCTTTCCTAATTTTGAACCATACAGTGTTTCCTTGGTCTGTTCCGACACTGATTCCTTATCTGAGTAAAGGCTTTGCATGAGCACAAGCAAGTGTTCTGGGGTTCCCATTCTCCTCAAGGTTAACCACAGTTTGTTGTGATCCACACAGTCAAATTACTTTGCACAATCAATGAAGCACAGATAGGCATTCAGAACATTCATTGCTTTCTTCCAAGATCCATCTGACATTGGCGATAATGTCTTTATTGCTACAGCTTCTTCTAAACCTAGCCTGCACTTCTGGTTGTTCTCTGTTAATGTACTGTTCCAGTTGTTTTAGGATAATCTTCAGTAGGAGTTTGCTTGTGTGTGATATTAGTGACATTGTTCGATAATTTCCACACTGTCAGACCACCTTTTTTTGGGAAAAGGAATAAATATGGATCTCTTCCAGGCAGTTGGTCAGGTGGTTGTCGTCCAGATTTACACTTTTTTTTATCACTATCTCCTCTGAATCTCACATCTGCTATCTTAATGGATCATTCAAAGCAGTCCTAAAATGCATAGGTTGGTTTTACAAATGAGTCTAAGGAATAGGTAAAAGTCATATCCCTGTGACCAATGCATTCCCCTTTCACCACAGCCTCTGCTCCTCCTGTACAATATATAGCTAAGAATACACCTTCACAAAAAATCATATGCAGGGTCCAGGTTACATACATTCGTACGAACTCCAGTAGGCAGTTTGTATTCTTAAGCATATATTTGTTTAATATTCAGTGGATCTATGTAAAGATTCTTTCTAGACATGGAACATTAATGAAAAGACAAAACAAAAATGAGATATCATTTCATCCCAGTAACAACAGCAAAGTACAACAGGGCAGCAAACAACAAATGCTAGTGAAATAGTGGAGAGACTGGAACTCTTATTCCCTGGTGGTGGAAATGTAAATTGGAACAACCACTACAGAAGGTGGTCTGGCACTTTCTCAAAAAGGTGGAAATAGAAATACCATTTCATGCAGCAATTCCACTACTCTGAATGTACTCTAAAGAAACCAAAGCTGCAACTCAAACAAATATATGCACACTCATGTTTATTGCTGCATTATTTATAATAGCAAAGATACAGAAGCAACCCAAGTGCTATCAACAAATGATGGGTAGAAAAACTATTGTACATCCACAAGATGGACTATTATACAGCACTAAACAATGAATTCATTAAATATTGCATAAAGTCGAGAAGAGATTATGCTGGGTGAAATATCTTAGCTAAAAAGGGTCAAATAATGCATAACATCACTGTTGTAAAATAAGATTGACTTGGGGCATTGTGGAGAGAATAGGAAAAGAGTGGATTGCACTGGAACAGATGAGGGGATGAACTGTCTGAAAATAATATATGATTAGCCAATTATATGTATGACAACAATCTGGAACAAGAGGTGCATTGCAAAGTGGACTCAGGGAGGGGCAAGGGTAGAAAATGTGCAATGATGAATGAATTGAAAAAGAAGAAAAGATCTTCATAGCTAACTAATCCAGTTTTCCTACTAATGTTCATAGTAATTCTTATAAACATTAGGTTGAAACTCCAAATCATTGTTTCACCTGTTGCAACTCATTGTGACCCTTTAAGGGGTTCCTAAACTTATAAATCTTAATGAAAGCAGACTGCCTGATTGTTCTCCAAAGGGCTGCTGGTAGATTAGAACTGCCTGCCTTTTGGTTAGAAGCCTATTACACTATCAGGGGTCCTTATTAGGTTGAAAGTTCAGGGACAAAACATGTCTGCTTATAACATTAACAAAGCCATTCCCTGGCCCTAAGTTGAGCACAACTCAATACCTTCAGTCTCCTAATGCAGCCAAAGCAGAAGAGGGCTTGTGAATGATTTTTCATTTCACTAGGGAGCTGGTTCTATACTTGGTCGACCTCTTTTACTTGATGAGCCTATGTTGTCTGACCCTTCTAGCTTACTAACTCATTTGAAGTAAAGGCCATGTACTGTTCATAGTTTGTCTCCCAGAGCCTAAAAAAACAAAAAAGAAAGTAAGAAAAAAAAGAAAACTCACTACTGTCTCATCAATTCTGACTCATGGCAACCTTCTAGGCCAGAGTAGAATGGTTTTGGACGTTTCTAATTCTGGAAATCTTCAGAGAAGCAGACTGCCACATCATTCTACCACAGAGCAGCTGGTGCCTTTGAACTGCTGATCTCTTGCTTATTAACCAAATATCAGGGCTCCTTTCCCAGAGCACCTCATCTAGTGACCTAGACTAAAAGGTCATAGTGTTGTCTGTAAAAGGAAATTAATACCACTGAGAAGTTTTTGTTTGAATTCGGAAAATTCAAGAGGCATAATGGCAGACTCTTTGCCTTCCATATTGGAGCTGGGCTGAATTCCTGGACAATGCACATGCATCCAACACTTGTCTGTTAGTGGAGGCTTAAGTATTTCTGTGATGTTGAACAGATGTCAGTGGAACTTCCAGAATAAGAGACAAAGTGGGAAGACAGACCTGGTCATCTAAATCTGAACATAAGCCAATGAAAACCTTGTGGATTACATGGTCTAATCTGCTACCATGGATGAGGATGGCACAGTACCATGGAGTGTTTGTTTCAGAGTGTTTGTTTCTATTTTATGAAGTTGACACACGTTGAAGACTGGCTTGAAAGTAAGTGCTAACAACATAAATAAGCTCAGGAGAAACTTCAAGATAGAAGACAGGAGTGGAGTACACATGCTGGTGTGTTTCTTGACACTGACATTCAAGAAGGTGCTGAACAAACAAGGTTCAAATCCTGACTAAAATAATCACTGTATAGTTGGAAACCAGCTAATCTTTCAGTTTCATGCTCTGTAAAGTGGAGTGACTAAAACAGCAGCCATGTTACAGAACTGTTCACGTTACAAGATTGAGTTCTGGTGGCCCTAGTGGTAAGGAGTTGTGCTGCAAACAGAAAGATAGCAGGTTCAAGTCCACCAGTTACTCTCAGATGAAAGATGCGCGATCTCCACCCATGAGATTTGCAGTCTCTGACAACTCACTAGAAGATCAGCTATGAGTTGGTTCCAACTCAATGACAGCGACTGAGAGTCATAGAAATGTGCTGGTCCCAGTGCCTGGAAGGCTCTTTGCAGACACTGGAATGATCAGTGCCCTCACTGTTAGGATCTCTCTGAAAACCTCATCTTACCAGCAAGACTCTCCTGAGCCTGATGTCCTAGCTTACTCTTTTTAACCACTCTCATAACTACCTCATATATTGTGTATTTATCTGACTACTTATTAATCTGTCTCTCCCTTTAATTATGTAATAATCTCCCTTAGAGAAAGGACTTTGTTTACTTCACGCCTGCCTTGTATGCCTAAAATCAAGCCGAGCACATAGCAAATGCTCCACAAATATCTCTTGAACTGATGAATTCTGTTGTTGTGGGCCACTGAGTCAATTCCAATTCATAGTATCCCAGTGGAACAGAGCATAACTACCCCCCAGTTTTCTAGGCTGGAATCGCTATAGAAACAGGTCACGAGCTCTTTTCACCCATGGCACAGCTGGGCTGATTGGAATGATCAACACTCTGGTTAGCAGCTGAGCTTTTAACCATAACTGGGCAGATGTACATAAATGTCACATCAGTGTCTGTGTTGGTCGTTAGGTCAGCTACTATCACTCTACAGCACATGTGGGGACTCTTCCTTGGGGCTCAGTGTGGAGAGGTAAAGGGATGATGGTCATGTTACCTTAGGAAGGAAAGCCTTGATCATCAGGTACATGCTTCGGACATTAAGATTCATTGAGAAGTCCCAGTCTTTCTCCTCGCAGTCCAGGATGGTTCCATGATGAACGAAACTGGAAGGGATTCAACCATGGGGGAAAAACAATCACTTAAAAAAATGCCTAACAACAATGAATGAAGAAACAAAAAAAAATTTAAAAAATGCCTAACGCATTTCGTTATCACTCTCATTGTCATTTATGAAGTTAGACAATTGTTCCTCTCTAACCAAGACTTATAAATGAAAATTTAAAATTCAAATATAGAATGCTTAGCATGTAAGGTCTTCAGATATTTCGATAGCTTATGCTAGCAAACTTTGTTATTTGAGATAATAACTTTCTTTCAAAATAAGGAGGTAAAACTTTGGAACAACCATAATTCAAGAGAAACTCTTTTATCAACAACAGTAAAAAGTCACTGCTGTCAAAAGCAAACAAAACAGCAGAGAACGCAGCACCTACTTATTTCAAGAGCAACAGTGCCCTCAAGTGGTACAGACTTAACAGAAATCAAAATAGGAAAAATCTTCTCATTGTCCATGAACTGGAATCAAACTGACCCATTAGTGGCTATGTGGGAGGAAGATGAGACAGTCTGTTTTCTTAAAGATGTTCAACCTTGAAAACGCTATGGGCCATTCTCCTCTTTCCTATGGGTGGATCTGAATTGGAATGGAATGACAGCAGTGACAGTATTGCTGTGTCAAAAGTTGGGAGCCTCTCTAAACTTGATTAAATGGAATACTTTGCATTTTGTAAAACTCTACTAGAAAAAGTGTTTCACTTTAATTTAGAAGCTCCAGAGGATCATCAAAGAGCCCTGGTGATGCAATGGTTACGTGCTGGTTTGCTAATCCAAAATTTGGGAGTTTGGACTCGACAGTGTCTCCATGGGAGAACAATTCTGGAGATCTGTGACCCCTCTGGGGCCTTTCTACTTTGCCTGTAGGGTCATTATGAGTCAGAACAGGGAGCTCTTGTGGCCAAGTCCATGGTGTTGTGCTGCCCAAGGCTGTGCCTCTCTGGTGGTTTAAAAACACCAGCAGCTCTGAAAGGGAAAGCTAGCCAATCTCCTCCTGTGTGATTTAGCCTTGCAAACCCAGTGGAGGGTCAGTAATGAGTTTATTGTGACTCAAGGGCAATAAGAGAGAATGAAAAATGAGCCAGAATTCATTGGACAGAATAACAGGACCATCAGCAACAAGTCTGTTTTCATTGTTCACATAACCTGCCTTAAGATCAAGAGCTCTGTATCAGAACTGGTTGCTGTTGTTATGTTCTGCCAACTAGGAACTGACTCAGAGCTGATCCTCCAGAAGGTTTCTGAGGCAGTAAATGGCACATAAGGAGACTGCCTGTCTTTCCCTGCACAATAGTTAGTGGATTCGAACTGTTTACCTTTGTGTTGGCAGCGCAAAGTCCTTAGTACTAAACCACCAGAGCTACCTGCATTAGGTCTGTGTACCGTTGAGTCAGAACTGACCCATAGCTGACCCTCCAGTGGGTTTTCAGAGACAGTTGATGGAATAGGAGGAGATTTCTCATCTTTCTCCCGTGAAGCAGCTGGTCGATTCAAATCATATGCCTTTTGGAACTGCAGTGTAGCTTCTTATCACGAGGCCACCAGAGCTCTCACACGAGTTGTCTTAAACAAATAGACATGCTTTATGCCTGTACCAACTTCTATAGCCATCTTACTTACTGAATTCCATGTGTAATGAAAATAATATCAGAACTCTTGTCATATTTCCCAGTGCAAATGTTAAGATTCACAATGAATAATGTTACCATATTTTCAAAACCCTTTTAATAAAAATAGTTAAAAAAACCCCATCTTTCTGTAGGAGAGTAAATGAAAATAGTATGAATTACCCAGCAACATTAAAGAGAACATCAAGTCTTTCAATGTCATTGGCAAACTGATCAATTTGTTTCTTCTTTGTGACATCAAGAACACGAGTTTGAATACCTGAAAAATCAAGACAGGATTTACTCAGGCTTAAAATATCCAGTCGTGAAGATTGCACAGTGGCGATGGCCTTTATTTGGTGGATATGCATCCTCCTTCTAGCCTCTGGGAAGAGTTTCAAGTGCTTGGCTACTGAAAGGCTGCAGGTTTGATTGTTCCCTAAGGACAGAGAAAGGCTTGGTTGGGATCACTACTCTTGAACACCCTTTAAAGTCCGGTTCTACTCTGAAACACACTGGGCACCATGAAGTGGAATTGACTGCAACTTGAGGGTTTTATTTTTGTTTAAAGAGCTGTCATCTTAAGAATCTTTAAGAACAAAAATGAGAAGGATAAAAATGCTAAAGTCATCCTTAGTTTGACTTTCATCACCTTTCTCTTCTTTTGAGTCTCTCTCTCTCCTCTGAAGTGAGTCAAGATCTTTTCTGAGTAATGACTTTATAGCGAAAAATGGATGATTAAGATTATATATTTTTCAGGAACTTAGCAGTAAGAATTGGAAGCAGGTTCCTTTTATCCCCTCGCCCTTTTTTTTTCTCCAGAGTATGAGCTTCAGGTACAGTAATGCTGAATTCTGTCTGAAGGGTCATGGGGAGGTATGGGTGGGAAAGGGTGGGGATGGGACAAGACACTGTTTCTGCCCATGAATTTTAGCTTTAAACTATTTTCATTATTAGAAATGGCTCTTGGCCAAGGGCATTGGCACTTATTTCTGGACTAAATTTCAAGCAGGAGAAATGAGGGCACTAAAAAAGGGAAGAAACTCTTGATGGTGGACCTGAGGGAATCTGTCCTAGGCTCCAAGAGATAGGAGTTACTGAAGAAAATCCAACATCCTTCAATGAAATAGAAATTATTATTTTTATACTGAAAATTCATAGTTTATTTTTTCCCTTTATGAACGTAAGAAAAAAAGATTAATAGAGGGAAGACTAGCAGTGAGCTCTGAAAGGATCTTTCTCTTTTGTGCAGTTGAGCAGAACAGCTTTGCTTTGATTTACTGGAGCTGCAATTCAGCATCAGCTAGTCCAACGAATGAAGTCAATGGACGGATTTGTGTCTGATCGTATAACCTATTTTGCTGAGCTAGATCACTTTCATGAGAGCTCCCTGTGGACTTCTTTCTGGGCAGCTCTCACTGAAGCCCTTTGTTGGGCATGTACAGAGGTGTGGAGGCAGGGGTGATAGGAGAGGGGTCTCTGGGCAGCCCTCTAAGTGTTGAAGGATTAACCAGTTTTGTTCTTTCTCCGGTGTCAGTTAAGACCTTCCGTTAACTACTTTCCTGAGGACAAGTTCCAGCTTGTCCACAGCAAGAAAAAAGTCCAAAGAAGTCTTTGGAAACCCTTCTGGACACTGCCTGCTCTCTCCCTTTTCAGATTCTGTCCACTTTTAATTTTTTTCACCCACAGAAATTTACTGTGGACAACATTAAAAGGAGTCTTGATGGTGTAGTAGATTAAATGTTGGGCTCCAAATTGGAAGGCAGGCAGCTTGAAACCAACAGCTGCTCTTTGAGAGAAAAATGTACACTTTTTTTTTGTTTGTTTGTTTTGTTTTTACAGCTTCAGAAATGTCATTGGGGAAGCGGACAGGAGTGGGTATTGTCTTCAGGGGTCAGAATCAACTCATTGGCAACTGGTTTTCTGCTTTACATGCAAACCAAGAAGTTCTGGTGGCACAATGGTTATACACACGGCTGTTAATCAAAAGGAGTTTGAACCCACCAGCTGCTCTGTGGGAGAAAGATGTTCAGTTTTTATTGAAATGAAACTCTTTGGGGCAGTTCTACTCTGTACCATATGGTCACTAAGAGGCATCAATGCAGTGGTAACAGCTCTGTACAAACCAAGGAGCTCTAGTAGTTCAGCAGGTATGTACTTAGCTGCTAACTGAGAGACAGTCAATTCAAATCCATCATATGTTCTATAGGGGGAAAAATGTGGAAGTCAGCTTCCATAAAGATTCCAGCCTTAGCAACCCTATGGGGCAGCTCTACAGTTTTTTATAGGGTCAGTATGAGCTGGAATTGTGTTTATGACAATGGGTTGAATTTTGGTTTATGCCCAAGCCATTTCTTTCCTAAGGCTGACATTCTCCTGGGCAGAATCCTCTATTAAGATCTACTTTTCTGCAATGGTCTTCGTGAAACCACTTTTTCTTTCACCTCCATTGTCTTATTGTAAAGCATACTACTCTTCACTAATTTGGCGTAACTAGTCTCCAGTCTGGTCCCTCTCTTATAGTACTCACAGCTGCAGTAGTGATTTCTTAAAATACTAATCTGATGATTCTCAATTTCTGACCACCATAGCAATTTATTTCTTCCTAATACATAAACACCATTGTGATTTGCTTTTTTTTTTTTTTCCCAATTGGCTCTCTAACATCAAGTCTGTAAGACAGTGGATAGTTGTTGTTCTGGTGTACTGTATTTTCACAACCGACCCATAGCTGATGCTCCAGCAAGTTTTCAGAGGCATTTAATCACACAGGAGGAGATTGTCCATCCTTCTCCTCCAGAGCAGCTGGTGGATTCAAACCGTGTGCCTCCAGGATAGCAGTGCAGCTTCTTGCCACTAGGCAACCTGAGCTCCCTAGCTAGTACAAAATATGGACAAAAATCCAACAAAATTCTGTACAAGAGTTTCCTCTTTAAGTTTAGAGCCATACTAATAATTTTCATAATCTCATAGTGTTCTCCCCAAGATACTTGATTTTAGGGTTGAAAGGACTCCAAAAAGGTGGCCACTACCACATGTGGATTGTTAATATTTGAAATTTATCTATTCTGAATTGAATGTGCTTAAACTACACATGGATTTTAAAGATTTAGCATAAAAATGTCAAAGGTTACATTAATTTATTTTAATATAGATTATATATTTAGATGTGCTGAGCCAAGTAAAAATTATTATTGTGATGCTAGGGCTTCTGAAAATGGCTTTTCTATCTATTGCTTTAAGCCACCCAACCTTCCCTGGGGGGTCGTGCTCTCCAGTTGCTTGAAATACTGACATATGGTTTGTCATTGATCAGCATCTTCATCATCAACAGCTGTGAGGCTAACACAAACGAGATCTAACCAGACTTCAGAAAGACTGGCTACATGTCGCCTAATGGAGGCCTGAAGATGGAGCCAGAATTAAAGCTTAAGCATGCTAGCTGATTGGAGAAAGAGCTGACTTGTGACTGCTCTGAGACAAAACTTGTTTGATGACTGAGGAAACCAAGGACTTCTTGTATTTGTGTTGCTGGTCTGAACCTGGACGCTCACTTGTTGACAGAGAAGCTGACTGAACTAATTGAAAAATTGTGTCTTATTGTTAATCTGATTTGGGGCTGCTATTTGGTGCTGTTCATCCTTTGCCTCCCCGCTCAGCTGCCCCTTACCTTATTTCCCTAATATGAGTATGATTAAAGTCAAGTCTGTGAGTCAATTGACAATGAACATTGGACTCAGTGATTAGTAGAAGCAGGTGCAGGGGCATGGGAAGTCACGTCTAACCTTATGGGGATCCATTTTATACTGTAGATATTGTTGTTGGGGACAGTTCTCCTTTATGGAGTTAATAATGGTCAGATTTGGACTTCCTCGTATTGTTCTTTCTCCATTTTGCAATCAAGATTAATTATACCAGGTGCTTTTTTATCTTTTTTTAAAAAATTAAACAGAAACTGACACTTTAATAATTGTGTCCAAGGTGACAAACCTAGATGAGGCCACAGCTGAAGCCACCAGTAGGCCCCACTAAGTGACTCAAACACAAACTCATGCTAAACAATCAGAATGAACTCCTAGCTGACCCTCTGTTGGATTTCTGTGGCTATAAATCACACAGGAGGAGATTGCTCATCTTTTTCCCTTGGAGCTACTGGTACATTTGAAGTGCTGGAGAATCACCACCTTTGGGTAAACAGTGCAACTCCCTAAGGGCTATTTAAGAAATTTAAATTTGTGCATGTGTTTTGCATCACATCTCTATTAGAAGGACTGTCCTATAGGGGGAGCAGAGAAGACAGAAAAACCCAAACCAAGAAAACACAGATCTAATAGACTGATTGAGGCTGGAGGGTTTCTTGTGACCACTATTCTTCAAATTTGAAGATCTTCAAATCCTTGAAATTACCTTGTAGCCAAATAACAAGCTGGCTTAAAATATAGTGACTATCATTCACAAGCACTGCATGCCTTTTAAAAAAAATCATGTATATGAGACAAAATGGTTAATAATCACTTTAAACAAAAATGAGCATGTAAATGCATAGAGATACTAGAAAAATGGAGATAACCAGAACGAAATAATGAGAATAGTCACATACTGTGAAAAATGTAAACAATGTCACAAAAACACTCATGTAGAATTCTTTTTTGCCTCATGTAAAATTATTGAATGGAAGCCTAAATTGTGAAACTTTCATTAAGAACACAGTAAAACAACAAGGAACTCATTAAATCTTATTCAAAATAGATGACCTTGGAGGACATTAGGCTGAGTGAAATATCTCCATCACAAAAGGACAAATACTGCATAGTACCACTGTTGTACAACGGGACTGACATAGGGGTTGGGGAGAGACTGAGAAAGATGGGAAAACTTACATATACTGCATTGAAACAGATGAGAGAGAACTGTTTAAAAGGTATATATGATTAGGTATTATTGTCGTGACATGAGTCCAGAACGAAGGCTGCATATATGGAGTGGACTTGGGGAGCGGGAGTGTATAACAATGAAAGAATTTTTCTTTTACTTTTCAAAGAGAAGAAAGAACTGGAAGGGAGGGGTGGGCAGGGAGAAAAGCGCAACAATGAATGAATGGAAATACAAAATCTCTGTAAATTTTCATTAACATTAATAATAATAATAATTATACCAAAAAAAGAACACAGTAAAATGATTTTTTAAGTAAAAATTGTTAAATATTCATATAGAATCCTGTGATTAAATCCTTAAACCTCTAACATGTAGGACAAGTAAAAGCTTTAAGTACACAGTACTGACTTTAGTGTGTAGGCTCACAGAATACACACCTGATATCAGAGAGTCAGACTATCCAAAGGCCAATGGAGGTGAATAGCTAAGGAATTTTCTCTCAACATGTAATTAGTACTGCTTTCATCATCCTTTGCAGGTTCTGACTCCTAAATTAAAGGAATTGAGTTGCTTACCTGTGTAGTTTTCCAGTTCCTGAAGTTTAGACTCATTGATATCTGTGGCTATGACTTTGGCACCTTCTCTTGCAAAAGCCTGGTGAATACAATACACAAATAAAACCTTTGTCTACTTTGCTAAGCTATTTCTACAAATGGAAAGTCAATTGGCCCCTCCTCTGTTTATCTCATTCCTATTGTTTTTTCCCTGTAAGTGGGGCCACATACTTTCTAGTCTCACTCAACACTATGCTGTTATTATTTGTATTTACTTTCAAGTAGGACAAGATGATATGCATTGTACTTGCCATCTGACTCCGCCCATTCAAGTAATATCAAATAGGATGCTTAGGTGTCATCTAGCCAGCTGACTCATAGTGATCCTATGTACAGTAGAACAAAACATAACCCTATCCTGTGCCATTCTCACAATCTGTCAGGATGCAATCATGTGCCAATTCATTCTGAGAGTCCTCCTATTTTTTGGTGATTTTCTACATTATGGTTATGAATCATGCTCGACAGCTCCTAACAACAGCAACAACTACCACACCAACTACTACTATTACTTTTCCAAAAATTGTGTCTTTTTTCCGGGGACTGGCCCTTCCTGATGTAAACAGGACACTGCTTTTAAAACCGGATTTTTGTTGCTGACACCTATCAAAACATAGCTAATTTGTGATTTGATATCCTGTACTCCATTTTTGAGTAGGTGACTAAATTTTAAGTGTTTTTTTTTAAAGACATTTTTTAATTTTTTTTTCTATAATTATATTTTATTCATTTTCATAAACATTTACAGAGATTTTGGGTTTCCATTCATTCATTGTTGCACTATTCTCTCTATCCTCCTCCCAGTTTGTTCTTGTCCAAATGCC